>NC_029787.2:9215416-9219329 GCF_000816755.2 Arachis ipaensis
CATGCTTCTCTATCAATTGACCATTTTGTCCCGCCGTAAACTTAAACCCTCGCTTCTTAGTTCTTACCACTTGGTCCTTTTCCACACCCCTGTAAAGTGTAAACTAATTACAGAAATAAAACAATTCAAACATAATTTTTTTTTTAGAAAGAAAAATAAAGTTAGCTAAATGTTTGTAAGAAAAAAAATCCTTTTTTCTAAAACTTTTCCTTATTATATAGTTAGCACTTGGAATTTGTTTATCTAGTTGATTATTTATCTGTATGTGTTCCGAAAATATACAAAATTCTCTTATAGTTAGTTATCTCAAGAGCTGTAATAAATTTAATTATACTTTTATATTTAATGATTTTATTATGAAAAAAATGTGTGTTATAGTTATAGTTATAAATTTTAATTATACTATACTATAATATTAGTATATAAATCAACAAAAAGAAAAATGTTCTCTAAATAGATAATAATGGCTAATTATATAAGTGTAACTACCATTTCTCGTGGTATATGATTGCATTTTTCTTTTTCAACCCGTATCATGAATACATGAACTAAGCTTTCACTACTACTCATTGTAGGTATGATTACATTTTCTGATACAATGAGCATATATACTTAGTATGAGTTAAATCCGTCATTTTCATTGGTTATGACGTTATGTGATACGCATCTCCTCTTGGCCTGAGCCTAATAAGAAAAAGAAAAGTATAGGTAATCAACAATATTTTTAAATAATGTATGAATAATGTGAATTAATAGAGTTAAAAGAATAAATTAATTTTAAATTTAATTAATAACAATAAATTAGGATGTAATGTATTTTTATTTAATTAGTGGTTATTTATATTCTTTAAAATGATCATTGTTTACCTCGCACTCCCTATAAGAAAATCTCTATTTTATAACGGGTAGAGATAGGTGACATAATAATGACATTAAAGCTAAAAGCTTAGCGCTTAATTTAACAAGCCAAGAATGACAGCGCACTTGAATTATTTAACTAATTTATGAAAAAGCATGAAAGCAAATGAATAATCTGTTTTTTTCCAACCAAATCCGGGACCAACATTGATTGCCTCATATCACAGCTATCTTTGTAATAGTGATATTTCCGTTTTCTAATCCTATCTTCTGAAAATAAATCAAATATAAGTCTATGATACTGACTATATTTAACTAAGTATGGTTTGTAATTTGGCCATTAACTGTGTTTCATTGGTTAAAACTTCTCATTCCACCTTTCATTAAGGATTTTTGTTGAAACTATCATCAAATTATATATCAGTTTAATCAAATATTTAACTCAATCATAAATCATTTTTGTTCAAAAGTCAAAACAAGTATATGCATTGGAGATCATATAATCCAATATGGTAATATCTTTTCTTCAACCCATAATTATCAAAACCGAACCGATAATTAACCCAACCAAAATATAAATTATTGCAAAGCACTGGAGAGCCGTAGGTTCACCCGCATATGCGACCCGAATACTTCGGTTAGGTCGATATTTACTAAATTTGACCGGTTCTTTTTGGTTCTTAACTTGAAATAGTTATGGTCTTGGACCGAACCGATTTAAGATATAACTCACCGATATTTCGATCGAATCGATCAATGGGATTCGAATTTGATAACTATACTTCAACTGACAGATTATGAGAAAACAATTAGAAATATTACGCAGTCAACACTTTTTCTTTGTTTTTGCTTTACATTTAAACCAACACTAGCCACTTCTCCCATTTTTACTTAGCACAGCCCAAAAAAAATCCGTTGCTCTAACCAACCATGTCTTTAAGATTCAAGTAGGCTAAAATCTTCACACACTCGAACCAGTTTCAGTTGCAACACTAAGTTATCCAACATCGAATATACATCAGATGATTCGTTATGTGAATGATCAAACGCTTTAAACTCATGAATCAAACCATTCACTTCTATCCAACTGCACCCTGGAGTTTTCTCTACCTTTGTTCCTTTCATGAGCTTCCTCATAAGTGCAGCTCCTTCCCAGTTTTGACACATTGAATACAAGTTTGCCAGAAGTGCATATCTTCCACTATGGTTCGGCTGCAAATTTATCAAAGACTTACCTATAATTTCACCCATCTCATAATCCTTGTGGATCATGCAGGCACCAAATAAAGCTCCCAAAACACCAGGACCAGGCTTCATTGGCATGTTATCAATTATGTGCTTTGCATCTTCTAAGTACCCTGCGCGACCAAGCAGATCAACCATGCAACCATAGTGGTCCATTTTCGGCTTCAAATGATACACTTTGATCATCAACTCAAATAACTTTTTCCCTTCCTCTACAAAACCGCCATGAGAACATGCAGCAAGGACACCAATGAAGGTAACTTCATTAGGATGAATGCCACTCGTCAACATGCGCGAGAAGAGCTCCAACGCTTTTGAGGCTTCCCCGTTAACAGCCATCCCATTAATCATTGCTGTCCAAGTGAAGACATTCTTGACTTGCAAGTTTTCGAATATCCTCAAAGCCTCATCTATGCATCCACATTTTGCATACATATCCACCAATGCCGTCCCAATTGCTGAATTCAAATTTGCCTTATTACTACTCTCTATGTACTGATGAACCAACTTTCCGTGATCCAATGCTCCTATGTGAGCACAAGCACTAAGAACACTCGTTAGCGTGAATTCATTAGGCACAATATCATCCCAAACCTTGTCCCAAAATACTCGAATCGCGTCTTTGAACCTCTTACAATGCACATAACCAGCTATAAGCACAGTCCAAGATACTACATTTCTATAAGGATATTCATCAAATACTTTGCATGCATCACCACAAAGACCGCACTTGAAATACATATCCACAAGGGCGCTGCAAACATGAGCATCTAAACACACTCTCCCTGCTACAACATAGAATCCATGAACCCACTTTCCAAACGAAGCATCACCAGCAAACGACGCAGCGCGAAGAATGGCAACAACAGTGACCCCATCAACTCCAATCCCCAAAGATCTCATCTTCACAAAACACTCTAGTGCCTCCCGAGGATACTCATTCTTCACATACCCATTGATTAACGCAGTCCAAGCAACAACGTCCCTACTGGAACTTTCATCAAACACCTTGCGTGCACTCTCAAGAAACCCAGAATTCGCAAACGCCGAAACAAGACCGTTACAAACGAATTGATCAAGGTTGAAGCCAAATTTGATAACTTGAGCAAAAAGCATAGATGGGTCTTGACGAAAAATATTGGGGCTAGAGAAAACCTTGAGGAGCAAAGGGAAGGTGTGTTTGTCCGGAACGACGCCGTTTGATCGCAATGAGGAGTAGCAGAGAAAGGTGGTTTGAGGGAGGTGGGAGAAGGTTGCGATCATTTTGTTGAGGAGGCGAGTGGTGGGAGCATGGAGGATAGTGTTGAAGGGAAGGGCAAGATGGGAATTTTGACATTGGAGATGAAAGAGGTTGCAGAGGAAGATTGTGTCTTGTGAGAGAGAAGAAGTGAGGATGATGGATTGAATCTGCTTCGATTGTTGTAAGGTTTGGTGTGTGTTTAGAAGGGACACAACTCTGTTGCGTAATGAAGCTATGTTTAACAACATTGTTGGATTCCTACGACAATAAATAACCTAGTACTAGATTCGGCTTTTATTTATCCTTTGGATTTTTTTTTTACATGACATCTAACTTATTCAGTTATTTGTATTTCCTTTTTGTTGATTTTCTTAAAATTTTTATCTCGTTTGTAATGTTTTGGTCGTCTTCATGATCTTTAATAATTGTAATATAATATAATTTGAAGAAGAAAATAAGATAAATATAGTTTTAAGAGTTTAATTTTTGATATATTGTTAATATAAAATCTTTTACCAAATTATTTAATTACGTCAGTTTTTTTAGATAATTATTTATATAAATATTTAA
>NC_029787.2:9224040-9241564 GCF_000816755.2 Arachis ipaensis
AACCAAATACCAAATGAATATTATACTAAAATATGAGAAGAAAAATATATTAATTTGGAGAAAATGTGTATATTGTATACAATTACTTTTATGTAAAGTTGATATTTGAACATCGTTAAATAATTTGATAAGTTTGACTTATTTAACGTATTTTGGTGTTCTTGTTGGTATGTTTATGTTTTATTTTAGTATAATGAGAAAAAAAACCAAATGAATATTATACTAAAATATGAGAAGAAAAATATATTAATTTGGAGAAAATGTGTATATTGTATACAATTACTTTTATGTAAAGTTGATATTTGAACATCGTTAAATAATTTGATAAGTTTGACTAAATTATTATTTAACGATTCTCAATTATTAACTTTACATAAATGCAACCACACGTGAGCCTTTGCCTATTAATTAACATAATTTTAGAAAATTATCTAAGATATGCAATAGTATAGATTTGACGAGTTAAAATGACAAAATGAAACATAATTTTTCATAAATTAACGTAGAAATTAAAAAATCATAGAAAAATACTTTTGTTCGGTAAGTCGGTTACCGGTCGGTTCGGGTGAAGATCCTGGGAGATGGTAGGGGCTCGTCAGGTCGTGGACTGCCGGTCAGGGGTGTGCGAGGTCTCGAGTACTTCGTGTGAAAGGGGGTGCCACTTGCAAAGACACTTCGACGCCCTTATCAGTAAATGTGCCTGCAGAAAGGGTGATGTGATATCTGACGTACCTCGGGGGAAGAGTAAATCTTCCCCTTATATATTGCCAAAGGTGGGCCCTATGAAGGCAGGCTCACTATTCCCGAGACGTTTCCTTCACAGCTATGGGTGAGCTGTCACGGACGCGTGTCCGGATCGGCGATGGAGCGCCCTACTTCTGACCGTTTGGGTCGGGTGGAGCTCGGGTCGGCCCAAGCCAGCGGGGGGTTTGGGCCAGGCCGTAACAGTGCCCCCACGCGCCGGTGGTAGCCGTGAGGACTATTGGTGGTGCGTTTTTTCTTTCTTCACGCGTCGTCGTCAGATCGGCCGCTCGTGGGGTGGACGTGCCCCCTGCGCGCGTGTCTTTTGGTTACTGAGGTAACCGTTCATCGCTTCGTTCTCCATGCTGAGCATTGAATGCTCATAATGAGTTGGGAAATCCCGTACGCAAAGACTATTCTGCCCCCAGTCTTTCGCGCTTCTTGGGAGGCAGTTTTAAATGGTTTGTTTTCGCTTTATCTCTCTTCTTTACACTCTTGCTTCTTCTATTTCCTTGCTATCTCCTCCTTCTCCTTTCGAAGATTTCAGAGCATTGTCGCAATATCCTCGTGCATCTTCCCTTCGTCCTTCTTGATCTCTCGCAACAAATTTAGGTAACCCTTGGGCCTCTCTCTTCTTTACCTTGTTGTTGAATGTTTGTTGCTTGCATTTGCTTTCGTGTTCCCTGCTGTCTCGTTTAGTTTTTGTCACTGGGTGACCTTCCAGTGCTTAGGTAGATGTGTTAGGGGAGGGATACCATTCCAGGGTAGGTTTTTAGGTGGCTTGCTTGATAGGTGTAACTTCGGTCATGCTTGATTTTAACTGCTCAGTAGGATGAACATAGTTTCTGGGCGTTTTTTGGGCTCCCGATCTCATAGTCTAACGGAGTGGTACCCCACTGTAGGTATGCCTCGCGTCGTTGCTCGGACTTCTACTTCTGCGGCGAATTACGACCCTTATGCATGGGTGACCTCCGATGTGAAAGATTCCCCGAATCAAATGGATCTGGAGGAACTGACGGAGTTTCGGCAAGCCAGGTACCTCTGTGGTGGGACAGACGAGGAGCTCAATTACGAGACCTTCGTTCCTGCCCCCAGTGAGCGATTGTATGAGATCAACTTCCACGCTCCCCGGGTTGCCGATTGGGTTTGGTTCTACAAAGCCATGTTCACCCAGGTAGGCGTCTGGATACCGTTTTCTGATTTCCAGATGGCGCTTCTTAATCGGATATCAGTGTCGCCGTCACAGCTCCATCCGAACAGCTGGGCTTCTATCCGCTGTTTCGAGATGGTTTGCGAATACCTCGAGCTGCCGGTGTCGGTGAACGTCTTCCTCTTCTTCTTCAACCTTACCAACCCCTCCAAGCAAGGGAAGGCGAGAAAAGGGTTCCTGTCCTTCCGATCTGCGCAAGGTCGGAGGGTGTTTGGTTTGTTTGAGGACTCCTATCACGGATTCAAAGACAAATTTTTCAAGGTCCGCCCCGTTAAAGGTCGCCATCCCTTTTGGTTATCGTTAGAGGGGGAGCGCCTCATCCCAACTTACTGGAGTTTTGGGGCAGGATCTAATTCTTTTATTAAGGTGACGTACAAAGGGATGTCACCTGTAAATAAGAAAATAGTGATGTGTTGTTTGCTATCTTTGGGAAGAACCCCGTGAATCCCCATCTCCTTATGGGTGAACGGGAGGCCGCCAGGAGCTATATCCGTGAGTCGTTTTGTTTTGTCTTTGTTTTGTTTATCATTGCTTGTTTTACTTGATCTAACGACTGATGTGTTTGTTTGTTTGCTGCAGTGGAGATGTCTGCCTCAGTAACGGGGCTTAAAAATTTGATGAAGACCTTCTTCGAGGACAGTAATGAAGAGAAAACTGAAGAGAAAGATGCCGGGAAGTCGGGGGGCCCTTCCGGGGAGAAGGATGATCTGGCTGTGCCCTCTCCCCAGGACACCGCTATGTCGGAGAAGAACTCGGCCGGGGTGCAAGCTTCCCCCATTCCCGACAAGGTGGTCGTTGGTGGGCATTCGCCCTCTGCCCATCAGAAAGATGATGATGTGGAACTTATCCATACCCCTAAGAAGCGGAGGGCGTCTGCCAGCCCGGAAGGGACTCTCACCATTATGGAAAGAAATTTTGATGCTACAAAGTTTATTGACTCCCAACTGATCCCTGGGACGGAGGAGCATTTTCTTGGAACCGACCTGGCCGGACAGGCGAGGTGGATGTACCGGACTCTGCTCCGGGGGGCCGTGATAGCCCGAAAGGCTGAGTTCGAGTTGTCGGGAATGCAGGCTCTCCGGAGGAAACTCGAATCTTCAGGCAAGGCAAACAATGATTTCAAGGTGCAAGTCGATCTGCTCCAGAGTCAGCTGTCCGAGATGGGAGAGAAGCTCAAGGCTTCTGAGGAGAAAACGACATCTGCCGTGGAGAAATTGAAGGCTTCCAATGAGACGGTGGCCCGTTTAGCCGAGCGGGAGATGACCTTGGAGAGCCAGCTGAATGCCACTCAGGGTCGGGTGGCAGCCTTGGAGAAGGAGCGTGACCAAGCCGTTTCGTCGGCTAGAGCCGCTAAAGCCGAGGTTGAGGAGCTCAGGAAGAAGCTTAAAGTGACCAAGGAGCAAGGGAAGAACGCGATCTCCATGACTGAGGATGCTCTGAAGGCCCAGGTGAAGATCGTGGCTCCTGACTTCGACACATCGGCTATTGGGATCTTCAAGATGATCCAGGACGGTAAGATTGTCGATATGCCTAGAAAGTGATTTCTTGTAACTTTGGGTTGGTGTGGATTTGTTGAAAATTTCGTTGTGAACTTATTACTTTTATACTTAGTTGGTCGCTTGGTTGACTTGTCGTTATTGTTGTTTATCTTGTTTGGCGTTTTATTTTCGTTACCGTCTTTTGGGGCGGGCTTATTGCTTGTGCCCGTTTTGCCGTTTGCGTTGGTAGCCCGATTAGAACCATTGTGGTTTTATTTATGAAGCCGCTTGGTATGGCTATGGTTCCATTGGCTTCCCGGGGTGATCAGTCCCGGGTTGCCGTTTACGAGTATGATTTTGTGAGGTACGCATTGGAAGATAAAGATGGAAGAATTTGGACAAGTAAGAATTAGTCGCTAGCTAGAAAAGTTTGTGAACATATTAGGCATTTGATAAAAGTGAATAATTGGGAATTAACATTTGATAAAGGCAAAACTCTACCCAACTTATCAGGCCGCTTGGCCGGTAAGCCCAAGCTACGAGTAGAATCTCCTCAGGTTACCTGCGTTCCAAGTTCTCGGGATCTCCCTGCCATCGAGTCTTTCCAGCTTGTAGGCACCTTTCCCGAGCACTTCTTTGATTCTGTAGGGGCCTTCCCAATTTGCCGCCAGTTTTCCTTCTCCTGGGGTCGGTAAACCGACGTCGTTGCGTCGTAGGACGAGGTCTCTTTCCTCAAAATCCTTCTTGAGGAATTTAGTGTTGTAGCGCAGAGCTATTCTTTGTTTTAATGCTGTTTCTGATAAGTGGGTCATCTCTCTAGTCTCTTCCACCAGGTCCTTTTCCACCGCTTCGTCTACACCTGCAAGTAGTAGCCGTGGGCTTGGTTCGCCGATTTCGACGGGTATCACTGCGTCGACCCCGTATGTTAGGCGAAAAGGGGTTTCCCCCGTAGAGCTTTGTTTGGTTGTTCGGTAGGACCAGAGGACCGACGCGAGTTCGTCGGCCCATGCACCTTTTTTGTTGTCTAAGCGCTTCTTGAGGCCGAGTAGGATGACTTTGTTCGCGGACTCCACTTGCCCGTTTGTCTGGGGATGTTCCACCGAGGAAAACTTCTATTTTATCCCTAGGCCGGTGAGGAACTCCGTGAACTTCTTGTCAGTGAATTGCGTCCCATTGTCCAAAATGACGACCTCCGGGATACCGAAACGGGTTATCACCTGTCTCCACATGAACTTCCTGCAATTGGAGGAAGATATGCTGGCTAATGGCTCAGCCTCTATCCATTTGGTGTAGTAGTCGATGGCGACTATGAGATGTTTGACTTGTCCTGGGCCAACCAGGAAAGGTCCTAAAAGGTCAACTCCCTATTGAGCGAAAGGTCGTGTAGACGTCAGCAGACTCAGCTCGGAAGCCGGCGCTTTGTGGAAGTTGGCATTTTGTTGACACTTTACGCACTTTCTGACAAACTCCCTGGAGTCTTTCATCATTGATGGCCAGTAATATCCAGCTCGAATGAGCTTCCTCGCTAGGGCCTTGCCCCCGATGTGATGGCCGCAACATCCCTCGTGGACTTCTCTAAGTACATAGTCCGTCTGGTCGGGGTGCAAGCACTTCAATAGGGGTTGGCTCAGCCCCTTTCTGAACAGTTGTCCCTGTATGATTGCGTATCTGGCTACCTCCCTTCTCAATGTTTTAGCTGCCTTCTCGTCGTCAGGTAACCTGCCGAGTTCCAAGAAGTTTGTGATGGGGTCCAACCAAGAGGGGCTTGACTCCGTCAAATGGAGGGCGACTGTTGGTTCCTTCACCATGCCCTGGATGAGAGACCGGTTACCCGCTCCCGGCTTCGTGCTCGCTAGTTTAGACAGGAGGTCTGCCCGTGTGTTCCTTTCTCTTGGAACGTGTTGGACCGTGACCTCTTGAAACTGCCTTGTTAATTCTCTAACCTTTTCCAAATATTTTTGCAGGAGGGGGTCTCTGGCTTGATAGCTTCCGTTTACTTGCGAGGTGACCACTTTGAGTCGCTACATACTTCCAGTCTTATTGCCCCGACTTCCCGGGCTAATGTTAGTCCCCCTAAGAGGGCTTCATATTCCGCTTGATTGTTCGACACAGGGAACTCGAACTTGGTTGATTGCTCGTAAATGACTCCTGCCGGGCTTTCCAAGATGACCCCGGCTCCCCTGGATGTTTGGTTGGAGGCCCCGTCTACGTGGAGCCTCCACCGTGTGCCCGTTTTCTCAGGGGATCCCCCGTTACCTCTACCAAAAAATCTGCCATTGCCTGTGCCTTGATCGCGTGCCGGGGCTCATATTGCAAATCATATTGGGAAAGTTCGATGGCCCAGGTCATCATCCTTCCAGCCAAATCAGGTTTTTGGAGTACTTGATGAATTGCTTGATCCGTTCTGACGACTACACGGTAACCCTGGAAGTAATGCCTCAACCTTCGGGAGGAGGTTAGGAGTGTCAGCGCCAGTTTTTCCAGTTTGCTGTATCTCAGCTCTACTCCTTATAGAGCCCTGCTTACGAAGTAAATCGGTTGCTGAGCTTTCCCTTCTTCTCTTACGAGCACTGTTGCGAGCGCTTCTTCTGTTACTGCTAGGTAGAGGTAGAGTGGCTCTCCGGCCTTGGGCTTCCCGAGCACCGGAGGCTTTGCTAGAATCTGCTTGAAGTGGTTGAATGCTTCCTCACACGCTGGGGTCCATTCAAATGCTATCCCTTTCTTCATCAGACAGAAGAAGGGCAGGGCTTTTGCTACTGATGCGCCGAGAAAGCGGGATAATGCCGTCAACCTTCCTGCCAACCGTTGGACGTCTTTGATACAACCCGGGCTCTTCATCTGGAGAATCGCTTGACACTTCTCGGGGTTGGCCTCTACTCCTCTTTGGGTGATCATGAATCCCAATAACTTTCCAGCCTCCATGGCAAAGGCACATTTGAGCGGGTTGAGCCTCATGCCGTGTTGTCGGAGGGATGCGAATACGCCCCCCAGGTCACTTAGGAGGTCGTCGGGACGTGTGGTCTTCGCAAGGATGTCGTCCACGTAGACTTCTACTGTCTTGCCTATGAGCTCACCAAATATCTTGTTCATCAGTCTTTGGTACGTGGCGCCAGCGTTTTTCAGACCAAATGGCATCACCTTGTAACAATAGGTCCCTCATGGCGTTATGAACGCTGTTTTGTCCTTGTCGGGACAGTGCATCGGTATCTGGTTGTACCCAGAGTAGGCGTCCATGAAGCTCAGATACCGGTACCCCGCCGCCGCGTCGACGAGTGCGTCAATGTTGGGGAGGGGATAGCAGTCCTTGGGACATGCTTTGTTGAGGTCGGAATAGTCTACACACATTCTCCACCTCCCATTGTGCTTTTTTACCAAGACCACGTTCGACAGTCAAGTCGAGTAGTCAAGTTCTCGGATGAACCCTGCCTCAAGGAAGCTGGCCGTCTGCCTGGCCACCTCCTCTGCCCTTTCCTGTGACATCTTCCGCCTTCTCTGGGCTACTGGCTTAGCCTCCGGCTTGATGGCCAGATGGTATGACATGAGTTGGGGATCTATCCCTGGCATGTCGGCTGGCATCCATGCGAAGAGGTCGGCATTGGCTCTGATCATCTCCATCAAGGGTTCCTTTAATTCATGGGGGATGTTTCTGTTTATGAACGTGAACTTCTCCTCCCCATCACCGACCCTAAATTTTTCCAAGTCCCCTTCTGGCTCAGGTCTGGGCTTGTCATCTATTCTGGCATCCAGGTCGGCAAGGAAAACCCCAGATGCTTCTTTGGACTTTTTCCTAAGAGTGAGGTTGGCGTGGTCGCAAGCGACTGCCGTTTCCAAGTCTCCTCTGATGGATCTTACGGATCCGTCATCAGTAACAAACTTCATTACGAGCAGTTTCGTACTAATCGCTGCCCCAAGGTCGTTGATGGTTTTTCTCCCCAGGATGATATTGTAAGCTGTGGAGTCTCGTAAGACAACAAAATCGGCCATTACCATCCTTCGCCTTTGTCCTTGTCCCAGGGAGGTCGGGAGTGAGATGATCCCATCTGGCTTGATGAAGTGGTCTCCCAGCCCTACCACGCCGTGCTGTTGGGTCACCAGATCGGCATCATGCAGTCCCAAGGCATCAAAAACGTTACGAAACATGATGTTCGAGTCCGCTCCCGTGTCTACTAGGATCCGTTTGACGAGTCCGGTTCCGACTCTGGCCGTGATAACCATGGGGGGACTTTCCGGTACGTCGTCGAACCATTGGTCCTCGGGGCCAAAAGAGATGGATGGGAGTCCTCGGGAACTTCTAGCGGATGAGGAGGAGACCGCCAGGACCTTGGCGTCTTTTTTCTGCGCCAATTTTGACCTCGGGGCGGAATTCCTCGCTGTTACTACGTTCACCACCGTGAGACCGTGGTCGTCCCCCTCGGGCTCTTGACGTCATCTTGTCGCCTGGGACCTATCCTCGCCATCGTGATCCCGATTCTGTCTCCTCGGTTCCCTTATGAGGTGGGAGAAGTCGGCAAGCTTTCCATCCCTGATTGCCTGCTCCAGGGCATCCTTTAGATCGAAGCAGTCTTGGGTTTTGTGCCCGTATCCCTTGTGATATTCGCAGTAAAGGCTTTTGTTTCCCCCGTCCTGTCCTTCAGAGGTCGGGGTCTCGATAGTATCCCTTTCTCGGCTATCTGTTAGTAAACTTCCGTGATCGGTGCCGTGAGCGGGGTATAGTTGGTGAATTTCCCGACTTGGGGAAATGGCTTTGGCGTCTTGCTCGGACCGCCGTCCCTGGCGTGTTCCTTCTGTTTTTCTCCACCCTCGTAGTGTCGGGCTTGGTTGTAGGGGGGTTGCCGTTTATTGGCAGCCACGACCCTGCTGACTTCTTCGTCGTTAATGTACTCCTTAGCCACGCACTGGATCTCCTGCATGGTCCATACCGGCCTTGTGGTAAGGTGCTTTCTGAAGTCTTCATTCAGGAGCCCATTCGTTAAGCACAAACTCGCCACCGAGTCCGTCAGCCCGTCAATTTCCAAGCATTCGTCGTTGAAACGATCTAGGTATTTCCTGGTCGGCTTCCCGGCTCTCTGGGTCACTCCCAACAAATTGATCGGATGCTTAGCTTTGGCGATCCTGGTCGTGAACTGGGGCAGGAAGGCGTGGCTGATGTCGGAGAATTGGGTCACCGAGCCCTGCGGGAGGTTATTGAATCACCGTATTGCAGGTCCCACTAGGGTGACCGGGAAAGCGCGGCACCTTACCTCGTCTCCCACTCCTTCTAGGTTCATCCTGGCCTCAAAGGCCGTGAGGTGTTCCAGCGGGTCTTGCGTTCCATCGTACCTCATGTCCGTTGGCTTGTCAAAGTGTTTTGGCAGCCGGACTTCGAGTATGGAACGGTGGAATGGGGTCGCTCCCATTATTACGGGTCCCCGTGTTTCCGTCGTTCTTCCCTCGTCGCTTTCCCGACGAGTGTCCTCGTCTCCGCGGTTCCTGGTACGCCTTCCCTCACGTCTGGCATAAATGACGGGGTCACGACGTCTTCTCGCGCGCCCTCTCCCCCCGGTGCTTTCGGATTCAGCTTGGGGGCTAGGCGTGCGTCTGGAGCGACTCCTGGAGCGAGAGCGGGAGTGACTCTGCTCTGGGGTGTGTTGATCGCATTCCCTATCTGCTAGCCGGCGCTCCAAGTCTTGCATCCTGTGGCATAGCTCTTGCATTATTCTGGCGTGGTTGTCTCCGGTCCCCCCAAAGGGGCGTCTCTCATGTGATTGGGTTGCGTCCCTCGGGGGTGACCTTGGATGTTGTCGGGTTTCCGTCCCGGCGGCGTCGCCTCCGGGTACGGCCTCGCGGCCTGTCTCCGTTTCGAGTAGCACGAAGTCCATGGACGAGTCCCCACAGACGGTGCCAGTGTTCGGTAAGTCGGTTACCGGTCGGTTCGGGTGAAGATCCTGGGAGATGGTAGGGGCTCGTCAGGTCGTGGACTGCCGGTCAAGGGTGTGCGAGGTCCCGAGTACTTCGTGTGAAAGGGGGGTACCACCTGCAAAGACACTCCGACGCCCTTGTCAGTAAATGTGCCTGCGGAAAGGGTGATGTGATATCTGACGTACCTCGGGGGAAGAGTAAATCTTCCCCTTATATATTGCCAGAGGTGGGCCCTGTGAAGGCAGGCCCACTATTCCTGAGACGTTTCCTTCACAGTTATGGGTGAGCTGTCACGGACGCGTGTCCGGGTCGGCGATGGAGCGCCCTACTCCTGACCATTCGGGTCGGGTGGAGCTCGGGTCGACCCAAGTCAGCGGGGGGTTTGGGCCAGGCCGTAACAACTTTGAACCAAACAAACCACCCCAACTCTCTCTTTCTTGTCAAACATGCTATAAAATTTAATTTTTAAAGTATATCTTTTTAGTTTGAGACTTTAATTGAAGTGACAAATTAAAATAATTTTTAGAGAAAATTTCACTTTTTTTTTTAGAAAAATGTTAAATAACATTTTATTTTTTTATTTGTAAAATACAATATTCTGGTAAAAATACAATTTAATCAATAGAAAAAAAATTATTAAAGGGTATTTTAGTAAATAAAATTTCATCACAAAAAAATAAAATTTTTACTAAAAGGTATTTTTGTAAAAAATAATTTATTTTTTCTCAAAAAATGGATAAAGTTAACGACTTAACGTTACTTAGTACAACAAATTTAAAATGGATTAAAGAGGGGATATTTTTAAAAGTTATAAGGGAGGGGAGTGTACATTTTATAAATAGAGAGGAGGAGAGTGTCATTTTAACATTTCTCAACAAAGGAGAGTGAAATTTTTGCTAATTTTTAATATGTTGTATTTGAGGTCGATACAAAGTTGGTGTAGTGAGTCAATATGTGTGAGTTTGAGTGTATACCCATCTAGGATATGAGCTCTATATGAGAGTTTGGTTAATGTATTGCTACATGTACAAAATAAAATTTGAACCTCCAAATACCTATTTAAGTAAACAAGTGAGCTAATTACTCGATCAATCAAAGTTAGTTAAGTATTTATAATTTTTTTAGACATATAGTTAAGTGTTTATAATTTTTTTAGACATAGACTTACATTGTGTATGTAATAGAAATTGTTTTTTCCAATCTACTTTCTTCATTTCATAAACCACACATATATACATCTAATATTCTCATACAACAGCAAAATTTTTCTAAAATATGGAGACTAATTATAAACTAAACAATAGAAATCTTCCTAAATTATATACAAATTGATACTATCTATATTTACTTATATTTCCAAATTACAACTTAGCTATTGATTGATATTTTCTATATTTGGTAAGCTTTATGTTATTTTCTATATTTAGCTAAGTTTTTCGTTATTACCTCACCTCAAGTTGGAGCATGTAAGTCATGAATGTCCAACTTGACCAAGATTGTTGTAAATTTGTGTTGGGACATATGATGGAAGAAGACGCTACTGCACAATTTCATCCCGAATAAGGTGGACCTCAATGTACTTCGTGCGTTCGTGAAAGACCAAATTTTTAGCGATGTACAGGGTTGCTTGACTATCACAGTATAGGCAAATGGGGGCAGGATAAGGTACGAATAAATCAGAAAGAAGATCCTTAATTTACTTCAGTTCGCGTGTCATCATAGCCATTGAACGATACTCAGCTTCAGGCTTCAGCAGAGGAGGCATAGATTGTCTGTTGTTTCTGAGTTTTTCATGAAATGGGAGAGTTGCCAAGTTGAGCAAACCACCCTGTGAGAGACTTGCGAGTTAGAAAACAACTCACCCAATTGGAGTCAAACCATCCATACAAGTATAAATCATTGTTCCGTGGGAGCAGAATACCTTGGCCAGGATGGCTCTTTGAATAACGAACAACTCTCAAAGCAGCTTACTAGTGTTATATGCGAGGAGTTTGCATAAATTGAGACAAAATATTCACACTGTAAGCTAAATCAAGTCTAGTAAAACATAAATAAATCAACCTTCCAACAATTCGGTGATAGGTACTAGGATCATAAATGATAGGACCAGTAGCTGATGCCAACTGATGATTTTCATCACACGGTGTAGTGGCCGGCTTAGCACCTAACATCCCCGCTTCAGTGATGATGTCCAAAGCATATTTTCTCTGACACAAGAAAATATGAATGAGAGACCGAGTAACCTCAACCCCCAAGAAATACTTTACCCAGTCGAGATTTTTCATGTGAAAGTACTGGTGCAAATATTGTTTAAAATTATTAATTGCAGCACCCTTATTTCATGCAACATACACAAGCACAACCAGTTGTACACCAGAGCGACAAAGACTAAATAGGGAATAATCCTTTTGAGATTGATGAAAACTATATCGAATAAGAGTAGAAGACAGTTTCGTAAACTAACAGTGAGGAGCTTGCTTTAGCCCATACTAATATTTTTGGAGCTTACAGACGACACCTTGTTGAGACACTTAAAAATAAACCAGGAGAAAGCTTCATATAAACAACAATATCAAGGTCTCCATGTAGAAAAGCATTGTGGACATCCATCTGGTGTAGTTTTCAGTTCTAAGCTGTTGCTGCTACTGTAAGAGTCGTTCGAATGGTGACGATTTTCTCAACCGAGAGAAAGTTTCATTGTAATCCAATTCTTCCACCTAATTATTTCCCAAAATGACTAGTCTTGCTTTGAACCGTTCGATTGTCCCATTAGCATTATATTTTATTTTGTATATCCACTTACAGCCAAGTGTCTTCTTTCTTGGAGAGAGAGTAGTGAGCGTCCACGTATTATTGATCTCAAGAGCATGAATTTTGCGAGACATAGCTTTTCGCCATTCCTCATCTCTCACTACTTGAAAGAAAAACAGAGGCTCCTATTCTGTTTGGAGAGCAGCAAGGAAAACACGGTGTTGTGGTAAAAAAGAATTGCAATTGACAAAATTTTGTACAGGATAGGACAGTAGGACACACCTGAGGATTCTGATGGAGAGGAAGACTGGACGGATGGGCTCATTTGGATTGTGGTAGCGGTGACGAAATTGCAAAGACGAATAGAGGATGCCTTCACACGATGGCCGCAACCGAGTGAAGCTTCCATTGTTGGTGGCAAATCAGTGGACGGGCGCATCCACAGATGGTGGTTCAGTGAATGGCGCTGAGTCATCTGAGTTATCCAGTCTTGGGTCCAAGGCAGTGGCAGCATGGTCGTCAGTTTCAGCCTCGAGTGCATGACCCCCCTATTGTTGGTAGAGTTTGCAACTGTGTGAGACTCCCCCATACATTCATTTTGGTTAGATGATTGGGGCGCAGGTATTGAAATTGACCGTGTCCTATGAAAAATTCTTCTTCAAATATTTCTTCAATCATAGGGGCCCGCGTAAGTGCTGTTCCAAGAGCATTGGTTTGGGCTTGTTTGAAGGAAATATATGCTTAACGAAACAAACATCACATGACACGAAAAATAATTTATTTTCCAAGTCAAACAATTTCCATTCTTTTTGTCCAAATGGATACCTTTTCGACTTTGACCTTTAAATTTTTCCTTTTGTCAGTTTTGATTGTGAACATAGCAAAGGGAGCCAAAGATTTTCAAATACTCGCCGAGACGTCGCTTGGGTCACCAATCTTGGCGAGGTTAACAACCCCACTATGGTGACATAGTTTAGATTCACCAATCTTGGTGAGGTTAGCAACGCCACTATGGTGAAAATAGCCATAAACCCACCTTGGTTGGCCAAGCCAAAGATGCACCTCTTACTCTCAAAGAGCCTATAGGAAAATAAGCACACAGCTTATTTCATATTCAAATTAACTTCAACTCTTTTTCATAAATAAAAGGTACATGAGTTATTTATACTAGTGGGAGAAGGAAAAGTCTTCATAACTTGGACGATGTGGGACTAATACATAACACAAAGTTCACTATTCTAAACAATATGAGACTTGTATTTCCTTATTATAATTAACTAATATAAATAACCTACTAACTCTACTTGCTCCCGCATCACATAGCTTGGAGCTTTTCCATGAAATACTTTATAGGGAGTTTTTCCCTGCAATATTTTTTATGGAGTTCGATTAATTAAGTACCCGGCTATCAACACACATTCTCCCCAAAATTGAGTAGGAGGATGGGCTTAAAAACGTAAAGATTGGGCAATATTCAGGATATACCGATATTTATGTTCCACTCTTCCATTTTGTTGTGGGTGCCAATGCAAGAAATTTGGTGAACAATTCCTTGTTGAAGAAAATATTGTTTTAAACAGGCTTGTTGTACTGTTGATCAACTAAGATTTTTTTTTCAAAGTAATTGAAACTTCTGTCTTTTCTTTTAACAAATATATCTAGACTGTACGTGAACAATCATCCACAATAGTTAAGAAATATGATACTCTACATGAAGAAGGGGTTCTATAAAGTCCCCAAAAGTCACAATGAATTAAATAAAAAATATTTGATGCATGATACTTACTCAAAGGAAATTTGTTTCTTGTTTGCTTGGATTTTTCACAAACTTCACAAATTTTGTTCACCTCATTACTGGTACATTTCTCATTTAAAACAGGAAGTATTTGCACAATTTTAAAAGTTGGATGTCCTAATATCTTATGCCAAATATCGAATTGATTCTCTGTTTTGATGTGACAAGCTTGAGTCTTGTATGTGTCACGATATTAATAAAACCCATCTTTTCGTTCACCTACTCCAATCAGCATCCTGAAAGTGCGGTCTTGCATAACACAAACTTTGTCAGTGAAATTCACAACACAATTTTTTTCATCTATTAATTGAGAGATTGAGATCATATTGCATTTTAATTCGGGCACATAAATAACATTTTTCAACCCACGCCCTCCGTCAAGGATCACTGTTCTTGGCTTGCATGCTACCCACATGTTCACCATCAGATAACCCCACTAGGCACTCGCGTATAATTTTTCTTTCCCATAAATTTTTCAAAGTTCTAGTCATGTGGTTGGATGCATCACTATCAATGATCTACAAATTAAACATTCTCTTACCGGTCATTTTTTCAGAATCATCAGGTTTTTGCTTGCCAATCATATCTAGTATCACTTTCCGTTGTTCATTAATAAACCTACTTTCTCAAGTTTATTCGCGTCTATATCATTGGCCTGACTTCCATTAACATGCATCACATTTACCCGTGCTTGATCTCCACAGTTTTGAGCCCCTTGATGCCATGAACTTTTGCCATTGCTCTTTCCTTCATATTTGGATCGGTTGCTCCACCATTCCGGATATCCCGCAATTTGAAAGCATTCTTTTACATCATAGTCATTCTTTCACATTTCAAGCAAGTCACCGTCTTTTTTCCATAGTATCCACGTCATCTCGCCTTGCTTCCTATTTGTATTACAAGGCCCACAACCATCCCTCATTCTTCTGTTGACTTCGTGATTGTTCTCACTCTCTCCTCCTGGATCAGCATCGTGTAGACATGGCTCAATGAGGGCAAGGGATCTGCTGCCCAAATATTTTACCTTACCGTGTCATAGCTTGTATCATCCAATCCCATCAGCAGATGATGAACCTTCTCTTCCTCTTTTCGTTTCTCAAGTTCACTCCTAATTCCGCACTTGCAACCGTCACAGGTACAAGTGAACATTTGTTCACAATTTACTAGTTCATCCCATAGAACTTTTAATTTTCCAAAATAGATTGTCATGTTCATACCCTCCTGCTTGCATCTTGACAAATCAGCCTTTAGTTGCTGGATCCACAGGCCATTCACCACAGAAAACCGTTCCTTGATGTCTTCCCACAACTCATGTGCGGTTTCTGCATATGCCACAATCGATCGCAAGCTTGGTTTGATTGTATTCAAGATCCAAGATACGATCATGGACTGCACTGTCCACCAATCCTCTAGTTCGGCTGGGGTTGTCGCTCGCACTGAGATCATATGACGAGTAAGTCTTCTTGGTCCCTCCTTCTGAGAATTTTTTATTTTTCTCCAATGTTCTTCTCTGGTTCTGCAATTGATGCCATGGTTTTACGCTGCCCTTTGTTCTTTTTTTTTTTCGGATATCAGAGCACGCACTCTGATATCATAATAGAAATTGTTCTGTCTAATCTACTTTTTTCATTTCATAAACCACACATATATACAAGTATACAACTGATATTCTCACACAGCAGCAAAACTTTTTTGAAATATTGAGATTAATTATAAACTAAACAACAGAAATTCTTCTAAATTATATACAAATTGATACTATCTATATTTACTTATATTTTCAAATTACAACCCAGTTATTGATTGAGTATTTGCCTAAATTTTCCGTTATTTTTTATGTTTGGCTAAATTTTTCGATATTAGTATGTGACTTTTTTTGGGCTATATTCCAATTTTATTGGGCTCCTGTTTCTTTTGGATTGAGAACCAGGTAGGGGCAGCTATAATAGTTTTCGAGATGGTGGATTTAAGCCAACTTTCGTGGTATGTGGATTAAAAGAAAACTAGAAGAAAAACGTGTTTGGTTGGCCTATTTGGGCCTACAAGGCTTGAATTGTAATTATTTCAAGAGGAAAAGAAATCATGAAAAAAAAAAAAGAAAAAGAAATATATTTGCAAAAAGGAACACTATGTTTTTCTTGATAAATTGCAACATTTTAAGTAACAAATTCACTAATTAAATTATCAATACAACCAACCAAGTTGGGTTGGTCTAGTGGTTAGCTCACTAGTCCGCTTTAGTAAGTGTCAGGGGTTCGAATTCCGCCTTATGCATGCAGCAACCCATTGACCAATGGCAAACCCTTAAATGGAGCTTAGTATTGCGACGGATTAGTCCTTAACCTGTCGGATTGTTGATTAAATTACTTCTCAACAATTTATTTATATGATTAAATATTTAAAAGAATGTTATCTTCAACAATGACCAATATAGATAATGAAAATTTTCGCATATTAGTCTAACTTTCCTCTTTTTCAATCAGAATATAACGGATCTTGATATTTCAAAACATAAAGTACATAATAATTTTTTGTTAGCGGATATATTAAAACTATAAATTACTATTAAGATGTGAATTCAACAACTATATAATTTCATGACAATAATTATACAAAAACCAGCGTTGTTATGCATACTTCATCTCTCCTATCACTTCAAATCTATATAAAATAATTGTGCATAATACCCATAATCAAAATCTAAAGATTTTAAGTGCCAACTAGGTACGGTAACATTAATTATATTTCCCTTCCTAAAAATGGGTAACTAAGAATGCAGCAGGAGTATAAAACTCCCCCCAACTTTATTATTCATTTGGAACCAAGAATCTTGCACTTCTGTTATAAGATTTTGATGTTAGAGAATAAATACAACAGGAAAACTGTGGGCTGCTATATAGTACTGGGATATTATATAGTACTACTATCTTTTAACAATTATGAAATAATGGTTGGCATATACTTGAATTGTTACAAATTTGTTGGTGGGACAGTATTATTCAGTCTGAACTAATTAAATTTCTGCCTACTTGTGTGATTCTCTGAGCATTTTAATTACATGAATTGAAGAACATGGCCGAATATAAGGAACCCATATTACAAATAAATGAGTCTATATTATGACGTAGTACCAATATATATTGATGTGTTTGTTGTTTAGTAAATAATCATCTTTGGAAACTCTTAACACCATTAAATTGATTTATTTATACGTGTTTTACATATCCTTTTAACAAAATAATCAGATATTAATATAATCAAAATTTTCACACTATCTGTCGATAAGTGACTTCATTTTTGGATTTTTTTTAAATAAAAAAATATTTTATTTATTGAAATAAATAATATGTAAAATAATTACAAAAATACTTAACATATCTTATCTCGTTTACGGTGTAAATGAAATAAGACAGATGGAATGACATGTGTATATCTCGTTTAGTGTGACTCACTCGTTAAAAAAGAAGTAAGCGTCTGACAAAAAATAAATGATCAGAATTAGAAAAAATAAAGTCCTAATAATTATTGACATAACAAACTGATTTAACTATTATATACATTTATTTAACAGAAATTTATAAATATGTACTAACTGAATTTATTTAAATAAAACTTTTTACGTTAATAATTACTAAGTTAATTAAAAAATAT
>NC_029787.2:9241595-9243370 GCF_000816755.2 Arachis ipaensis
CTAATTAATAAATTTTTACTTAGTAATTTTATTTAGGTAAAAACAAAATTACATAATTATTTAGTTAAAAAATAATTTTTACTTGGATAGTAATTATTAAATTAACTTTATGAAAAATATCTACTACAACATATAATATCTAAATTAATAATTATGTGCTTAATAACTTAATTACAAAAAAAATAGAACCACATTCCTAAAATCATATCCTATCAGTAAACCGTTATTAAGATACATTCAGCTACCTAAACCATAAATTATGTACTAGTTCTTGACAAGTATTCTAACCATGGCTAGAATAGAAGAGAAGAAAAAATTGTCGAAAAATTAGAAATGGAGCCCGAAACGTCCCTGTTAACCACATATATAGGCCGCACCCACTTTTTTTTCGTTTACAATGTAAACAAGATATACACATGTCATTCCATCTATCTTATTACGTTGACATGCTACGTATTTTCATAATTATTTTACAATTTATTTATTTTAATAAATAAAATATTTTTTATTTATTTAAAAAAATTCCTTCATTTCTTTCCGTAAGTCGATCAATACAGTAAATTAATTAAAATTTGTATCATAAATGCAATAAATAAAAAGCAGCCAACAATATGTTCCTTTAAGCATTTCTCATATAAAAGATATAACGCCACAACGAAATGACAGATTAGAAACTACTTTTTTTTCAAGTCATACATTTGAATTTTGAAAGCGTTAAAGTTAAAAGGTAAGAAAATTTTCAAATTTTCCAAAAGCATTAGTATTTTAAGAAGAGTTTAAGTAAAATTTTTTACACAGTCGTATAATTATATCTGTCATTTTTTTAGATGACTATTCACATTTATTTTTGCTAATAATGTGGTGTTACTTAATTGGATGTATTAAAATTAAATTCTTTTAATAATTTTAACTGTTTATATATAAAATAAAAATCAATAGCTAAAACTGTCGGCACAAAACACTTAAAAACCTTCCTAAACTATCTATTTTGGATTCGCATTGCAAATACAAACAACTTTACATTATTGCATCATGCACACAATTTTGACAGATCTTCGAAATGATTGCCTATGCTTGTTCATTTCAGTGTGATGATTCATTGAGTAATCCCTAAAACTGAAAGTAATTTTAGTTTATTATAATTTAACTCTCAAAGTTTATATTAACTACTATATAAGTGATTCGGATTTATACAAAAAGAAGTTACACTATTCTTGCTGTCTGGAGTAAACTTAGAGAGTAATAATAATACGTACACGTGAATCCATTAAAATTATACGTCACTAAGAAATAATGATTATTATAAAATAATAATTATTGTGCTGTGTGTGTGGGTGAGTTGACAGATTACTTATAATATAAGGCAAATTGCTAGTAGTCTAGTACTTAAGCTTTTGATTATTGCAAGTTGCTTTAATGGTTGATACAGAGAAACCCGTGATTAGAGCTTTAATTAATTAATTTGTGGTTGTAGCATATTTTGGAGGCAAATTTTCAGCCATCAAAATTTTTAAAGTAGTTCATTGATATTTCGTACGCACTATTTTCCCTTTGCCGACCGATTTATTGGACCAAAAATTTGGCACCGACGCTGCTTCCAATTAATTCAAATATATCAAAACAAGTTACTTTAAACCAAAGCAAAAGGATCATAAATTAAGGAACAAAAGTAAAAACTCGAGAATAATTAAGTTAGGATAAGGCTATTTTAATACAATAAAAATAAAAAAATATTGTCTATATACATTATTAGTCGACACACATTTTTTTAACAA
>NC_029787.2:9243523-9245465 GCF_000816755.2 Arachis ipaensis
TAGGATGAAATAAAAAATATTATATATACATAAAAAATTATATTTGTGTATAAGGAAAAATATAAGTAATTAACAATATTTTTTAACAATGTGAATTAATAAGGTTAAAAGAATAAATTTAATTAGTAGCATTAAATTACGGTGTAGTGTATTTTCATTTGATTGGTGGTTGTTCATGTTGTTTAAAATATTCATTGTTTACCTAGCACTCCCCTTATGTATAAATGTATTATTGTTAAATTTATTTGTATTATTGGAGCTTCTTTCACCTTGGGAGGAGTTTAAGAGTAGTCTTAAACGGGACTGTCCCTCTATTTAAGCAGTTCCTTGTTTTGTTTTTTTTGTTTTTTTTTGTTTAATTTATTTCAGTCACAAAAAAAAATATTTTATACTAATAACTGATTTGATGATTGATATTTTATGATATTTAACATGGTATCACTATGAAATATATTTAATAAGTTGTCTATGATGCACAGAACACTGACACGGGACACGACACGACACGGGACACGCCGACACGCAAATTTTAAAATCTTGCATGACACGGGACACACATACATATAAAATATAAAGCATTTTTTAGATAAATTGTAATGATATTTTGATATTTTATTGATATTAAAATATAAATTAAAATTTTTAATTATTTTTAATATCTTTTTTTAATTATATCAAGTATTTAAAATATTTTTTTGTTTTAATAAATAATAATATATACTATATCTAAATTTATTTTAAGAATATATGTTAAGAATAAGACTGGACACGCTGATACGTGATGGTATTTAGGTGTGTTTAGGTGTGTCCGAAAAAGAATTTTTTATTTTTTATTAAGACACGGTTGAACACAATAAACACGCGTGTCGGACGAATATCGGTGAGTGTCATATCCGAAATGTATCCGACACGTAAACACGACAACTCAGCAAAGTATCTGTGCTTCATAAATAATAACTATAGATTGAAATTAAACTCTGATCTGAAGCAAGTAATAATGTAATATGATGCATATAGCTTGGAAAAAGATTAACAGAATAATCACTTGTTTATAAATAAAATTGCACATTTATAATTTGTCTTTTTTATACAATTTCATGGACGTAGTAGGGTCCATGTTCACATGTTCCGAAACTGCATCATCACTCATGCAAAATCTAAAGAAAGAGCGAGGAACCTTATTTGCATTACGTGACAGAAATGAGGAAAAGAAAGTGCGTTGGGTTCACGTACTTAATAACGTGGCAGTCATACTGTTTTGTTTTCTGCATCAGACAGAATCCTCACATAAGGCGTTGCTATTCGTTCCACCAACATGCATATATATATATATATATATATAATTATCTTTTTAACTACCAAAAACATTTTGTTTGATTTAATTTGATTCAAAACTTTGTACTTAATATACTATATAATTATTCGTAGGGTTGAACAACTTGTGGGTACGTAGATAATAAGGACAATTTAGGCAAATTCATGTAGGGCATTATCTCCTGTGACTACACGTCTATTAATAATACCATAACTTGCCATATGGATGGGACATATACATGGGATCTGTCATATAAACTAACCAAAACTAGATATTATATTTAACACTGTAGAGTCACGGCATAAAATCAATTAAAATTCAGTAACAAAACAAATCATCACTATGTGGAATAAGAAGGAAGAAGCAAGAACGATGGTAACAAGCCAATACAATCAAATAAGATAGGTCAGAATAATTTGGTGGAAGTTTTAGCTTAAAGGAGGAGCATATAATTTAGGATAAACTACACTTATTTGTTTTGCAGTTAACTTACACTACACATGTTTAATTTGTCATACTTGTACTGATGTTTCCAAAGGAAAAAGTAGTGTCACAGTTTTAACAAAAATGCTATTTGTATATTAAAATCAGTTATTAAAATTAGTCACTGATGTATTTATGTATAAA
>NC_029787.2:9262755-9263012 GCF_000816755.2 Arachis ipaensis
TTAATTTGATAATACTTAAAAAAATATTGTTAAAAGAACATTATCTTAATTTTAAGGATATGTTTTAAATATTATCAAAATTGTAGAACTATTATAAATCCTAGTAATAATAGCCATTACAGCATGCAACTTTTAAAGAATATATAAAAATTAGGTACTACTCAAATAAAAATATCAAAAATATTTTTTCGTAAAGATGTTTTGTTTTAAAAAATATAATTTGTTTATTTAGCCACATTTTAAATAAAGTCAATATT
>NC_029787.2:9263098-9263393 GCF_000816755.2 Arachis ipaensis
AAGAAGGTACCCCACTTGGGGCTAAAAGATTAACATATATAACCTGGCCATAGTGTGATGATAATAGAAGATTAACATATTCAATCATTTTGTCCCCCTCTCAAAAGGACTCATCACATATACAAAATCAGAGTTTTATCTGTCTTTGTTCAGTGCATGAAGTAGCTATGCCGAAGCATTGTGACATGCAAATCAATATTGATGGTCAGCAGATATTCCTATTGAAAGAGGTACTCATTTAGTGTTATTTGATAATTATATTCAATATATACCATATATATGATGAGTTCATGAT
>NC_029787.2:9263411-9267654 GCF_000816755.2 Arachis ipaensis
ATTTTCAAGAGTGATGATTATTCTAGTTCACTTGTTTTTATTGCAGAAGGTTATGTCAAAATACTGTGGAAAGTTGAAGAGAATCTTGAATCATCAAAAGAGATGTAATGTTACGAAGTTGGGGATTAGAATCAATAACTTCCCTGGAGGCCCAGATGGGTTTGAACTTGTTTCAAGGTTCTGTTACAATAACGGCAACATTCCAATCACTGTGGCTAATGTTCCTCTCCTCTATTGCTGTGCCATTTATCTTGGAATGGCAGAAGGGGTTTTCAGCAACAATCTCTTGCAACAAACAGAAACATTTCTTGATAGAATCTCTCAGTGGAAATGGCATGATATAATTGAAAGTCTCATGAATTGTGAGCATGTGTATGCATATGCAGATTGCTATGGCCTCTTAGAAAGGATCATTGTTGGTGGAGTGTTACCAAAGATTAATCAAACTCCAAATTCTTCAGATGTAAGCTTCATCAATTCATGTTCTTCACCATCCTCATATTCTTCCCCAGAAAGCACTTCTGGTAATAAGAGATTCTCTTCCTCATCAAACAAACTGGCTAATACTCCAGAAAAAATCAGGTCAACTTTGCCAAGCAAAGCATGGTGGTTTGATGATTTGGCAACTTTACCCCCAAAGATCATTGAGAAACTCTTCCAATTTCTTGGTGCATACAAAACTGACAACAACAATTTAGTCCTCACAAGGTTTTTGTTGCATTATCTGAGAAAAGCAACTCAAAAAACCAGAGTTGTTGATTGCAAAAACAGCAGTGAGAGTGAGTATGCCGCTCTTGCAGAAACAGCAGCTTATGGTGTCATTTTTGTTGGAAAGGAAACATTTTCATGCAGAGGGCTATTTTGGGTAATAAGGATTGTATCCGGTTTTGGTTTGAGTAAAGGTTGCAGGACTGAACTTGAAAGATTAATTGGTGGTGTCCTTGAACAAGCTACTTTGGATGATCTTTTGGTATCTGGCCATGATATGGGAGTTTATTATGATGTTAATTTGGTCATAAGATTGGTTAAACTCTTTGTTGATATCAATGGTTCTGATGAAGGGGTTTCATTACAGAAACTGAAAAGGGTTGGTAGGTTGATTGACAAGTATTTGAAGGAGATATCACCTGATCAGAATCTCAAGATCTCTAAGTTTCTTGGAGTAGCAGAATGCTTGCCAGATATTGCAAGGGATAGCTTTGATGGGGTCTATAGAGCCATTGACATCTATCTTGAGGTGAATATCACATACCCTTCTTTTACTGTTCTTATCTGCAGCATCATCTTTTAGCACAAATAATATTGTTTTGGTTAATAAATTTTTCGTTCTTGTAAAATTGTCGATTGATGATTTTTATTACTGTGAAACTTTTTCTTGTGGTTTTGGTCTCCAAAAGGTTTCCAAATTGAAAGTGGTCCTTGTCATCATTCTACCTGCATATTACTTTACACCTATGGTTCAAAACATAAGGAACTGTCTTCGAATTGATTTGTATGAGAGATATGGTAGGGACCAATTTTACTTATTTTTTAAAATTGTTTTTACTAAAACCACAGAAAATTTTTTTCATAAAGTCCAAAATCATAAATCACTAATTTACAAGATAAAACTTAATTAACCCTGATAACATTCAGGTTTTCAAATCTACTTTGTTTTGTATGGGACCTCTTTTTAACTTAATCTGTGTAGTAAAGAAATTAAGATGAAAAACCTTAAAATTGTCACTTTTACTCACCTTTAGTTGTTTCGTTCAGCCTAATAATATATATTGCTCAATCTTTGTCATGTGGTTAGTATTATGTGTCAAGTGCAATAAATAAATAAATAAATAAGATGGAAACAGGAACTAAAACGGAAAGGGAAAGGAAGATGCATGTCCAGATTACATACAAAACTATATCCATAAAAAATTCCATGCATTATTAACTTTATGCTTGGATTTATGTATGTAAGAATATAATTTTTTGTTGACATATTCAACATCAAATATGACTTAAAACCCATATTGTATTTTTCTCGTCTTTCTCTAAGTGTATCTCTAGCATTGTCTATAGTGCTTCGGTAGTCAAAATACAAAATTAGATGTTTTATTGTCAGATTTTTCATATTAAGATTTTTTGTAATTTGTATTTTTGTTTTTTCTTTCACCCTTCTGTTATTGTGGTCTAGAAATCTCATCATCCTTCATGTGCTTCGTCATAGAGTAGAGTAATTTGGATGTATTATTAGATAACATGGGGAAAGGGAAACATATATAAATCCAAGGCATGTGCATACTGCATTGTGCCCCTTAGTCTAGGAATTCTCACACCTGCGTGTCTGATACTGCTGTAGAGTTCACATTCAAACAAGTGTTTTAGACTGAGGAAATGAAAACACTTGTCATTCATAGACACATGCTGTCATTGATCTTGATTCTTGAATATTTTCTGAGTAATGTGGACAAATAAAACACAGAGCTGGCCACCCTTAGTATTTGTTTCTATATGCAATTAACGTTACCTTTTTTACTTTTTTCTTTGACAGCACATATTATTACTTTAACCTAGCAGCAAAAGTTTGTTGTTCATTAGATTTGTTACTTATACTCACTTTTATCTCATACTTTATAACCTTTTGTAATTATTAAATTTTGTATTTTCCTAATTTACTCCCCACCTTGTTCAATTTTTTTCACAAATATTAACAACACTTAATATAATAAGCTCTCGTCATGCATGTATTTGACAACTAGTATATTACATTATTATTATATAAATTTTTCTAATTTTGGTAGCCAATGAAATTGCAGTCTCATCCTATGATCACATTCGAGGAAAGATCAAGATTGTGTAGATGTCTTAATTACATTAAACTCAGCTTTGAAGCTAGTAAGGATCTGGCCAAGAACCCCAGAATACCTCCAAGGATTGCAATGCAGGCTCTTATTTCTCAGCAATCAAAGATTGCAACACTGGACTATGATGAGACTGAGACTCCAAGAAAGAAGAATCCTTATCAATTAGTTTTGTACAAAGAAGGTAAGAGGAACAGCTTCTCCAAGGAGAAAAAAGACATGACACTAAACATGGATAAAATGCAATGGAAGGTAGTAGAATTGGAAGAATTATGCAAGGAAATGAACTCAAAGATGGTTAACCGGAATGCATTGTTTAATCATGCTCGTGCCAGATCCTCACCAAGATTATGCTGATCATCTTCAACTTGTGTTAGTACTTGAATTGTACAAAGCTTAAATTGTATTTTTATTTTGTATTGGGTAGAATCTCAAATTGATACAAGATATAAGAGATTCCTGCATTGTTGCGGGCTGCATTTATTCTCAACTGGTTTGGTTCGATTTTTGAACCTAAAAATCAGTATGTGGTTTGGTGTGGTTTTTCTAGTGAACCAAATCATGCCCAGTACTAATTGCAGCACTAGAACCTATTGAAATACATAAGTAATATTCGATAAGATTGTACAAAACTAGGACCATAATGGGTATAAAGTTTTTGCTACCTAGTCATTGCAAGTTTGAGGAGTTGCATTCTGCTTAAGACAATATACAGCTACGTGAATTTAATTGATAGTATTACATTATACATATTTTCCTTTTTATCCATTCACAAGTACAGGAAGTGATATGCTAGCAAACTTAATATGCATATTATGTTAGAAATAAGTAAGTAAAGAGGATATTGGAGAAAGAAAAGATAGCGGTTATTAGAAAGTTATACTTGTGTCATGAGGCAATACTCTCTTTATATTGCACTATGCACTTCTCAACAGTCAACACCTATATCTTGTTACTTATTTGAGTTAACTAACATTGTTTATCTTCAAATACACAAGTAAATGATTCTGTGCATTTCAACAATTGCAACCAGAAAATGACATGTAAGCACCAAATTTCATCTAAGTTGGCAATTAATTAAACTAGGGTGAGTAAAATTGTGATTGTGACCTCTTGGAGCTTTCCAAGTGCTTGATCCCGGAAGCTTTCCCAAATCAGGTTGCAATATGAGATCCTTCTTATAGCACGCAAGAATAACTTAAATTCTGATGCAATGGATCTTCAGAAAGACTTGGATCCTATTTGCTTCATGATGTTGTGACCAATGAAGACAGTTACATGCCCTTTTATAAAAGCATTGCTGAACCTATATTTACATCAGCTAGCAGCACAACGAACATAAACAAAATTAGAGGAAGAGAAATATCCGGGAGAAAGGGGGGGGGGGGGGGGGGGGGGGCCCGCGG
>NC_029787.2:9268215-9277481 GCF_000816755.2 Arachis ipaensis
GCAGACTGATAATAGTAAGTGATAATGATGAGCAATAACTATTTACAAACTTCAGAAGATATTAAAGAATCCCTCACCCACAATTGGCACCGTCCGCAACCATGGTTCATGAATCAACAAAAACACCATTCTACAAGTTCAGCAAAAAGTAAAAAATGAATCTAATAAAAGTCAAATTTGATTAACTTAAAAGTTAAAATCACAATCTACACATAATGTTCTTACATCCTTCACTATAATCTTGTCTGGAAGTCCAATTCTTGGTAATAACCATTCCAACACATACAATGAGGAGTTTTCAGAATTGTTTATAACAGGTTGATCATCTGAAAAGCAAGAATATGCTGAAGTCATGGCTGATGGATAAAAAAAATTAGTTATTAACAACGGGAATGGAGCCCAAACCTGAACGGCGTAGAAGTATTCTATGTGTAACAAAGGACTGCAAGAACGTAAGGGGCGCCATAAAATTAGAAATATTAATAGTGACTGTAAAAAAAAAAGGTACAAGACATAAGCAACATTAGGAGCCAACATCAACCACTTCATAATATACATGATGTACTAGTAACAACCTGTACCTGCCAGACTGAAGGCATGTACTCACGATACTGAATATGTTGTGGGCTTCTTGTTACATTTCTTGAACACCTTTTCAAGAAGTACAGTAATATTAAAATTAGAACAGAAACTACGGCTTCTCAGTAATGAATTTGCAAAGCAACACAGTAAAAACGTTTAATACAGAAATGGAGACCAATTGGGTATCATTTAATTGTCCTACCTTAAGAATGTGCTGAAAAACAAGAAAGAGATAAATAAGGACACAGAAATAAAAAGGCCTGAAGGTTGCATTGCACCATAGTTTCGACTTCATACATTTATTTATACTAGAAAAAAGTGTATATAATAGGGTGATTGTCGATCAATTTCTTCTTAGTCTACCCCTAATTAAATCCTCTTACTAATCACCATTGAAAAGGGTCAGTACTTCTTTAGCTCATGACTTTCATAAACAATTTAACACGATCGATTCTCTTGACATAGTGGAAGAATTTTTATTGAAAGCAACCGTTTTCAAAAATACTTTTCTCTCTAGACACAATTACATACAATATTTCCAATTAGTCCTATACGGATAATGAAAGAAACGTGCTTTAATTTCTCTAACCACCATGGATTGATGGAACTCACCCGTTGACCTCCTCTGAAGCCGTAGAGTATGTATTTCCAAAAATAACCGACTTTGTGGCTATAACTAACATAGGATGCACCTGAAGTAGTTTTTTAATATCTTGAACTACAGCTTCTGATACACTCTGTAAGAAAAGCTTTTTCCTGCATCACAAATAACATCTTCAAGTTAAACTTTGCATATACCTGAATCATGGATACTATTAAGAGAAACTCTTGCAATTATCAACTTTCCCTTGCTTTCTGTCTATGTTTTTACCCTTCATTCAAAAAATATATATAGAAAAAAGAAAACAAGCAAGCCACAGAATGATCATCTAAGAATTCTAAATATAAATTGAACTTCAGAGGATTCTAAAGCTTGGAAAAAAAAAAAAGCGGCATGCATCAAACAAGGGTGGTGATGGGTATTAGTTACCTATTATGTTCTTTTAGAGACAAGAACATTGATGCCCGATCTACCCAATGAAAAGCTCCAATGCTGTCAAATACAGTTTGGACACTCAAACTTTAGTTATCAAATCAAAATGTAGTTTCTGCATAATAATGAGTTAATGATGCCATTTCAAGTAACATTGATTAATTTGATAAATTTTGTTTTTTAAAGAAAAAGCAGCAAGAAACCAACCTGTCAATCAGTAGCAGTTGCACACTAACCCCATGATCTTTCTCCCTTTTTAAGCGATAATGTAAACTCTGTTGGTCAAGAGATGCATAAGCAGGTATTAAAAATAATAAACAATGTTACAAGGTAGTGTGCTCTCTCCCCCATAAATTTTTTTGTGCTGTTTGTGTATAGAAATTAATCTTATATCTTCATCACAATGACTTTAAGTATTTCACATGAATCCAATTAGGCTTTATAACTACTTGGACTAATATCAAACATTCTCTCATGCCAACAAAAGTAACTACCTTTCTCCCTCCGCTACTTGAATCATCATAAAACGGAATTGAACCTAAGTGGATCGTCACACCCTCAATGCATCAAGATTAAGCTAATTGAAGTAACTTTAGAGTAAGAGTGGGTATAGGATGAAGTGACCTTGAGAGTCTGAAGGAATTCGAAGCTGTTGGAACACCGGGCATACAAGAAGCGTTGCATGCACAAATCATACAGGGTCTTATCACAATCCCCAATCGCATTACCTTCCATAATCCGATGAGTGAGCATTTGCGAGAAGCGCGAGATATCGAAGCGACAATCGAGGTCAAGAAAGAGCACGGAATGGTCAAAACCACCGTAGCGAACCCCGTTCCATTCTTTCGGAAGTACACAATTTATAGCAACCTGAGATTTTTCAGTTATTGCAAATTAAATTTTGATGAAATAGAAAAGAAATTTTTGTGTGTGTTAGTGTTACGGTTGAAGAAGTTGTTCAAGTAGGTACTTGAATGAGAATTTGTGTTTTGGCGGAGGGTGAGGGACCGAAGATCTCGATGACGTTGCCGAGGCGGAGCGGAACCCTGTGCAGCGGCGGAACGAGGAGGGTGGATCGGAGGGCGGAGATCCTACGTAGCATATAGTGAGCGGTTTCATCGCCGTCGATCCAACCTTTAACTCCTCCTTTCTCATTCTCCTCCTTCTTGTTCATATGCTATCAATTAATCAATGTTATGAATTATGATTTTGGTTTTCAACCTCTTCTTTTTCTCTACTCTTCCAATTCAGTTCTGTTCTGATAAACGATAATCATATGAATTAAAATTAACCTCTCCTCAGCTGTCGACGGATTCTGCACCGGACTGCTTCCCGCGCAAACTAACCATTGGGCCTAAAGAGATACATGTTTATTGGGCTCGGCTCTTCTTTTTTGGTCAAGTTGGATTCATATAAGTGTGAAAGTAATAAATAATTTGATTAATCGAGTGGTTAATTCATTTATCTATTTAGATAAGTATATGGAGTTTGACAGATTAATTCTTGATCTGCGCAGCTTAAAAATACCGCCAAAAGAAAAGTATGAAAGGTATGTTTTTGGCAATTTATTGAGTGGAATGCATACGCAGGCATGCGGTTTGCACATGGCAGTTTGTGGTTGGCGTTGCGTAGAAGAAAGACAACACGTGAGGCTCTTATTTGCCTTAAAATTCTCACTACGTAACAATTTCTATTGTCCACAATTAATTCATTTAATTAGTTACTTCCTTTCTCCCACCTCGTCTTAGTTGTTATCTTTCTCCACGCACCACCCTCTATTTCTTGATAATATTAGCAAATCAATAATAATTTTATAATAATATTACTCTACTAAAATTGCACCTTCAACCGTCATTAAGAGAAAACACAAGTTCCATAAACCATTTTTGTACCTGAATTTCATTTGTACCAGGTTTGCTGTCTTTGCTAATTGCTATAGTAAACCTTTAACATAGTTTCATGTCTTTAGATTCTGTGTTTTACTCTTTTGTCTCTTTTTGCCATAAGCATGTTTGCATGATGATTACTTGATGAGATTTTTAGCTCATCTTTTGGTTTTGATGATTAATTTTTACACAAAAACAGGGGGGGAAAATCTCATTCCACTGTTTTATATCTGTTATTTCTCTTGTTTCTTGTTTTGGTAAAGTAGAATCAGGTCAATTGTTCAAACCTTTGATATAGGAAGACCTTTTTGATATACTTACTTGATGCAAGTAGGATGGTTACTTAATTGTCTCTATATTATCTTATTCATGGTATTTTGTTCATACATTAGGTAATGATTTCAAGTAGTTTGATAACCAACTTAGGTTGGTCAAATGGTTAGCTAACTCGTCTGCTTAATCAAGTTCGGGTTTTAATCTCGCCTTGTGTATGCAAATCTGAGAAGTGCTCAAATCTGCGGCATACTAGTGTTAGGCCTGCCGAAGTAGGGTATAGTGGGAAACCAAAAATATGATGATTTCAAGTAGCTTTATAATTGTTTTCCTTAAAGAAGGTCCGGAGTTTGAGTCTTGTGAATGAGAAGATTAAATTCAGTGCTGAGATAGCTTTATTCTGCAGTGACGTGGCACGATGAACATTATGTCGACCAACCAGTGTGGTTGGCCTCTGAGAGTTCACCATGATCATCATACTGATAAAGGAGGTATTATTAAGGCTCCGTTTTTAGGATCCAGAGGATTGGACTTTGTTAATGCTGCTCATAAATGTCATCATCATGGTGCAAGGAAATGTAGGCCAATTTCTTGCAGTGCAGTGAGTGACAATGTGGATCCTTACGACTCAGATGACATTCAAAAGAACAAATCTCAGAAGGGTGAAACTGGAGGAGTATGTTCACTTCCCAATTTCCCTTATTTTCATGTAATTCATTGCATTGCAATTGAATCATTTGTTTTTATTGTTTTTGACCAACACTTTTATCCATTAGTCCAATTCCTTTAGTCTAACAATCTAACAATATACTTTTAGCTTACACTTCTAAACATTTATTTGCTAACTGTTGGCCAAAAACAATAAATTCTGCTGGCCCTCCAACATTTCTCGTAAGCTTATTAGGTGATATTATACGCGACACTCGTTTGTTTGTCATGCATATTTTTTTTAGTTTTCTTTAAAGGATTAATTTTATGTTTGCATTAATTCTTATTCATACTTTTAATGATTAATATGTTGATTATTAACTTTCGTTTGCTGTGCATATATCCGAATCTGATATGTTTTGTGAAATATGCTTCAGGTGAATAGTGAAATGCTTAGAGAGAGTCTTGAGAAAATAGTTGGTACTGATGATTCCACGTTTAGTGGATTTGACCTTGCTACACTCATTAGGAAAAAATATGGCAGGTCTTATGATGTTCAGCTAATAAAGAAGGTAAGCTTTTGACAAAGTGCAATTAAGTGCGAGATTAAAACTTGATATCGGTATGATGTTTATTTCTTTTGTTCTTTGGTTATATTTCCTTTCCTTATTTTGTTGTTACATGATTTGTAATAGGAATTCATGGGAAGAAATCTGCTTGCTTTGAATGTCATGTGGAAGTACATGGAACAGGTAATGTAAAAGCATTTCTGTGCTACATCTGATGGTTTCATACCCTAGGCTACATGATTGTACATTCTTTTTCCTTTTCCATTGAAATCTGCAATATATTATGAACAAAAAATGAATGGAAAGTACTGGACAAACAGCATTTGAATAAGTACTTTGAATTGCTAAGGCATTGTTTGTATACAAGGAGATTACACTTGAGAATAATGAGATTCTTATCCTTGTATGATAGCTCATCCTTACATGCTCTTTACTAAGTACTTTACACGCTCTCTGTTAATTAAACAAATCTTAGCTCTCCATTTATTATATTTTATATCAATGGTTCAGATTTATAATTTAGGATTTAAGATTTAAAGTTTAGGGTTTAAGGTTCAGAGTTAAAGGGACGTTGCACTCCTCATTTTCTCTGGAGTGCATTAATATTTGCCTATATGACTAACGACTCTTTTCATTTTTTCTATAGAGATCATTTCCATTGACCGAAGAAGAGTATATTTTGAGGCTTGATGATGTGGCAAACACATTGAAATGTTGGGGAGCTGTCTCACATATTCGGAACAGCCTACAAAATTCTAAAGAACGGCCTCGGATAGGGAAGGTAAAATTATGCTACTTCCATCCTATGTTACTAACTTACTATTAACTCAAATATAAGTTGAACTATTACAAGAATGAGTTTTCTTATTTTTATATACTGCAGGCCGTAAGCATTTTCATTGATATGGATGAGTCCGGTGCTCGTTCAAACGAGTGGATATACAAATAGATTGCATTGATGAATTGAAATTCATCTTAATTCAGTCACTGAATTCCATTCCATAACGTGACAAGGGAGGAACCCATACTCATTACTCAGCAGCATCACTTTTGTTGAACTTTATTGAATTCAGTGAATTGTCATCTTAACAAAATCTACAGCCTCTAAAGTTTCTGTTGGCACCAGGTCATGGCACCTATAATTTTTGTTCTTCCCTTAAGTTCACAATATTGATGTAAAATGTGTTAATATAAGGAAGCATCCAGGTTATAGTAAATTTCTCTCTTGTTTGGAAAAGATACCATGTACTTGCCCCCATACTAATTCCATGCAATTGCAAGCATTTATATAGTGATTAATCCAAGAAAACCTGAGTAGGATGAAACTTCCCTGTAGGGATGTAATAATTCATAATAATAACTTTGAAAGCAACAAACTCTAATCCATTTCAGTAATTGCCAACTACAATTTACATGCTATGTAATAATCCATCTTTGCCTGCGTTCTTTACAATAAATATGACATGACCTAGCATTACCATCTACACAAATAACCTCTCCTTGATACATTCAAAAGTTACACAAACCTCTATCACATACTCGCTGTAAGGAGCCGGTATTCTTTACAATCAAAGATCAAGACTGAAAAAAGTTAATTTCTTTTCTTTTATCTCTCTCCTGGGCAGAGAGAAAAGTTAATTCTTTACTATGAAGGGATAAAGATCCAGTAGTTGTTTCCATTTTTCTTTTAGTCAAAAATTGAAAGAAAACCCAGAATAGGTATATTCTAGGAGCTGCTATTTTGAATTGGCTGTGTAGGACACTGGTCCTCTAAAGCTGGTGAGTTTAAGAGCTTCCTAAGGGAACGGTACTGCAAGCGGACATTCTCTCCAGTTTCAATAATCTTGAGCAAATACCTGTACAAAAAGTATATTCAACTTCAAATTAGATTTTCATCAAATCTGATTCAACATACATAGTTGTATAAGAATGAATGTGCAACAAAAAGGATGGGAAATATTTTTACAAATTAAGCATGTAAAAGTTTGAAAGCATTAAAAAACAAGTATCAACTGGCAAACCCTACTCACCAAAAAAATAAAACTGGCAAACCCTACTACCAATAGTATCCTATCCGCTATTGTAAACAAAAGCACCCTAAATGTCTAACATTGACACACATTTTGTAAAATCACAGTGAAACCACCTAGTAATCGTCATCTAATAATACAGCTTTTACATTGAAGGTAAACTTATTCATAATTCACGATGCATCCATATATTAGCTACCATTCAATGCAAATTTAACAAATTTAACTCACCAGCCATTAAGACACTGAGACGTAATGACAGCTTCTTTCCCAACAAATTTTTCTGGTGTTCTCCTGTTACCCTGCATATAAATTGATTGACCAGGATTACCAGCCTGTACCATTTAATACACAAGTTCCAAGAATTAGAAACATAAAAACCAATTTTCTTACCTTAATAATAACCTTCTCATTTACTGAAAATGGATATTGTACTCCCCTTTGCAGTCCATCAGCAGCAGTAAAATCTCCATTTTCCTGCAAAATTAAGTGCTAGTACCCATGAATTTCACTCTTGGAAACAAAATACTTTACAGTGTTGAGCATTTTATTCAGTCAGAAATTTGTTAGTTATGGATGCCAGCTGCTAGGTCTCTTCAAAATACACACATCCACCATGAAGAGAGGTCACTTTTTTTAATGGTTTATATAAGGCAATTCATAATACAAAAATTTTGAGAAACCCAGCAAGCATTTCAGTGGCAATAACTTGTTTTTGACAACTTAAGGCTACCGCCAAGGTGTTTAACAAAGACGAAATTACAGTTCACCACACCTGTAAAGAAGACTCCGGAGATTTACAACAGAAAACCCCTATTCTATAATATCCCTTAATAATGATAAATTATGACACTGCCATGAAAAGGAAAAGAGAACTCCGTTGAGACAAAGAAATTAAAACAAGTTTTCTGGCAAGTGTTAAGTTAGTGATCATAGAAATTAGCTAAACTTATACTATGGCTATTCTATTAAAAAGCCAAGAATGACATGATACTTAAGTAATATACCCTATTCACTCTTCTGATTGGATCGATTTGGTCACCCATTTCTTTTCGCCGCTTTCGTAGAGCAGCATTGCGAAATAACCTTCGATCATCCTCATGCTTAACAGCAACAGCTGCAGCTCTAAGAGCTGGAAAAGAGACAAGTTTATGTCACATCGGACGAAATAAAAATAACAATCAAATGCCTGCAAAAATAGATGAAACAAGAAAGCTAGAGAGGAAATGGAATATACCAAGGTTAGGGATCAAAGAACTTGTCTCTACATCAGCATTGCAGACAGTACATCTCGACTGTGACGGAAACAATAACTGTAATTATGATTCTTGTCTCTCTCCATCTAAGAGTTATAATTCCATAATGAATGTGAAAGGTATCATAAATGAGACAACAATGTACAACCAGAATAACAATCCACCAAGAATGTAAAAAGTTAAATACACAGCAAACATAAATCATGGAATAATTTGATTCTCTAGTTGGACAATCAGGACATTAGCTATATTAAAGAAATTTATATTATTTTATAGAAATTTTAGCATTTAAGACGCCATCATAAGTTTTCACCTTTTAGCTATATCATTGGTAATCTCTATATTTACTGCATAGTATATAGACTAGAAGTATTATAAGGGATTCTACAATTCCATTGAGCTTCAGCTACACAAATTTTTAAATGTCAAATCCAAATATCTATTACTGAGCCTTCAATAATCAGTACATCAAATAGTGTTCACAGCATTGTACACAACCAGTCAAATGTAATATAAACCAACCTTTCCTTCCCCAAATCAAAGCATAATGTTATACAAAAAAATATAAATATAAATTAAAAAAAAAAATTCTATGTCTATGTATTTTTTACCCCTTAGTCTCCAAATAATCTAATCCCAACGGTAGGACATTTCATTTGCTGCAGCCACCAAACTTCCAGCAACCAGACAGCAAGTGAAGTTTAATATGTTAACTCAGTGTGAAATCTAGCAAGACAGACTATGTCCATCCACCTAACTGACATTTTAGTACCCTATGGACTATCATTTCTTATTGCAGACACATGATCAGCACATGCTTATAAAATGTATATAAGAAAAACCTTACTTACTGTTTCAATGACTCTCCTCAGCATGAGACCACCAAATGAGTGTCCACATGAGACAAGCATGGCATCTTCAAGGAATGCACCACTGAAAAATAGGTTAAAACAGAAAAGTGTAAGAGATATCAGAATAAAGTATAACCT
>NC_029787.2:9277655-9300671 GCF_000816755.2 Arachis ipaensis
GCCTTTTTTCTCTTTTTTTTGGCAAGTCCTACTGTTGATTTTTTCTTTATACAGTTTACAATATCATTAAGAACAGATCGCAATAAATCAGGAAAATGAACATTAAATAAAGGATTTCAGATTATCTAGATCATGGCATGCTCTAAGAGTCATTGTCAAGAATGTCTGTAATCACTATAAACACTTCAGGGTAAGGATTAGCAGAATGTTTTATAGATTTACCTAAGTGGATTAATAAATGAATTCTTATCTCAGCTTCAATTTCTTTTTTTTTTTTTTTCTTATGTCACCTCTTAATACAAATCACATAACACAAAAAAACATGCTCCTTTGATAAAAGGACAAATCAGTTGAATAGTCAAATTTAAACTTACGATAATGGATCTGATAGAACACTTCTTAATGAGGGATCCTTATTCACATTGTCTTGAGCAACCTGTTAGTAAAAATTGCATAAGCTTCCTCTCATACATAAAAGGAAAAATTCTTACTAGAAGGGAAATGGCAACAGAATATTTACAAGAGGAACCACGAAATTAAATACGATAGAGCTGTTAGAAATGTCAGGGAAACAAGGGAAATGCCTCCATGATCAACCAGATGTGACAACACCAACAAACTTATACAAAAATATTAAATCTGTAATTTTTCACCTATAGATTAGAGACACAGCAGCCATATGAGAGAACATTAGGAGAGATAACTTACATCATCATTATCGCTTCTGCTACCTATGAGTTCTTCAGTAGCCAGGTCATCCATAAACTGGCTAACAGATATTGGAACATAGCTTTGGGGTATAACATGGCCAGCTGCTGCAATTGGAGAACAATCTAATATTGCATTTCCCTGTGGCATGAGTCTATAAGCAAGAGAAGTCCTACAATCACAAAGCTCCAAAAGGCATCATAAGTAAGCTTGTTATAAAACACAAGTCATCACAAATACAAGATAAAGAAATATTTAAGTGTGTATATATATGTACCTTCCTCCACTATTAGAACCTAGAAAATAATCAGGAGAAGCTCTATATGATGCAGCAGGACGTAGGCCTGCAGTAGCATGGCTAAGTGCCTTGCCAGTTATCAATAAAAGATCCCCTGGCCCAGACCCACTGTCTGCCAGATACCAGCGGCCATTGGGGTCACATACCTAAAGAAGAAAACAGACTATTTAATATTAAACTGGCCGGGGTGATATAGAAATTCATCAAGCTAATAAGGAAAAATCCTCAATATACGATAAAATATACACGACTCAATCTTGATGAATAGGATGGGACCTGTTGCCACTTGTTTTTCCTTCAGCAAACCACCCCCTGGTTTTACAATATAAGTCAAATAAAAAATAAACAGAAACACACACACCTGAAGACCAGGAGTGTCTGTAGATATCAATGTCAACAATCCCTTCTCCACTTCTCCATTGACAGTAGGCTTGCCCCCTCCAATAGCCCCTTTTCCATTTTGCAAAGAAGAATGTGAGTGAGTGGCAACAAGAACTGATGAAGATACCTCATTAGCAGGCAAGGGAGCATCATCAAGCAAATGGTTAAAAACACTGCACAAAGTGACTCTTTTCTGTGAGCAAACCCAAAAGAACGGAAGAAAAAAAAAACAAAAAAAAAAAAGATCCAAGAATATACATATGAAGCAAGTAAACTAAAATCTAAGAAGGAAAGGTCCTTCACAGACATCCTTACTCGCTTCGGAGGCGCAGATGCCTGGCAATGGCACACAAAGCAGATCGAGACGCCTTTCCCATGCACCTAAAAATATCAGCCATACAAGGTGGAGATGAATCCCAATCCTCGAAAGCCCTGATACAAGTCACCCATGAACTATAATAAATAAACAAGAGTGATACCGTATAAAAATAAATAAATAAGAGTGGCAGCAAACGTGTTCAAATTTTTTTTTTTTTACAAAACAAAAAAACAATTGAACAACCACGATTTCACTTAAATATTTGTGGGGGGATTAATTCTTCTAAGAGCAATAACAGCAAGAAAGTTCCCTTGGTTAGGTTTGCTCGAGAAATCAGCATCCAGGTAGTAGTTAGTAAATGAAACCCGCTATCTAGCTCTCAAGTTAAGAATTTCTCTTGGTGTGAGTTAGAAGTCACCATTAAATGACAATTCATGGGAGATTTCATGATGCATATATCCTACTGGTTATCATTTCTCTATAAATAACAGTAGCATGAGGCCAAGGCAAACATATATCTACATACCAAATAAATAATTATCATACAAATATGCTCCAGACAGTAAGAAACTAACAATATAACAAGAGAATCATCACTGTGTTCAGTTCATACCTTCCTGCTCTGTACATGTAAACCCCACGGCTTCCCTTCCCATCACCCAATTGAGCCCTGCTCCTGAAGAACAATCTTGAACCTTCCAACCCGCACCGCATCAGAGCCGAATCCTCGCTCCCCAACTCGATCAAGGCCGCATTGTGCCTCATCAGCGACCCAGACAAAGCTTCCACAGCCCTAACATAGGGCCCCGCCGGTGCCCCGTCGTAAGGCGCAATGTCCGATAGCCGGACTCTCGCCAGTGGAGACGTCACTGACACCACCGGGGGGTCACCAGCACCAGACGGCAGAGCTGCGGCGATGGGAACCACCGCTCCAACAGCATGGTCAGGTGGCAGCGGCACTGAGGAGAGCAAGGGTTGCCGCTGCTGAATGGGAACGGGAGCAAGAGAGGAAGGCGAAGATAGCTGAGAGTGTCCAACGGCAGTGGCGGAGGAGGAGGGTGACCTAAGGGAGGTGACAGCTGTAGCGGCGGCGGAGGCGGAGGAAGCTGAAGACTGAGCGTTGTTGATGTGTTGCGGCGGCGGCGGCTGCGGCGGTGGAACCAGTGCAGAGGGGTTCTGCTGCTGTTGTTGCATGATCACCACCATGAATCATTCTGAAACCGGGGAAATTGAGAATTAGGGTTTGGTTTTGGAAACGTCGTCGTTTTAGGGTTTTGTTGAATGGTCGCAATTTCACTCAGTTAGTAGTAGTTTTGCGATGGATCGTGAAATGTGAAGGGTGATCCATCTTCATATGCTGACTACTCCGTGAAAGAGTGAGTGAGTGAGTGAGTGACTATGCACCAAGCTAGAGCTGTTAGTTTAGAATTTAGATTATAGAACTTGAAGAACTATAACTGCTTTTTTTATTATTATTATTTTCTTTTTTCCCCTGAGAAAGCAGCATCATAAACTACGCACTGTGCACAAGCAAGAAACAATTTTGTTCATGTTCAACGCTCTCTTTTTTATTTCATTATTTTCTTATCAGGAGAGAATGTTTGTCCTTATGCTCGAGTTCGAAACTATGGTTATAACCATAATTTTTAAGTTGCTATTTTCTATGTTTTAAAAATGATCATTTAGTTCTTAATACTATCATCTAATGATAAAAAAATATCTTTATATAAAGACAATTGTAAAATCTTTATAGTAATATCTATCTTTTTAAATTTTTTCTTATTTTTTAGTCCAATTACATTGCGCCCAATCTCATTTAACTGCCCCACTAGTGAATGTATGATATTATTATATTTATAGCTAATTGTGTCATTACCTCTACATGTATGGCTTGGAGTAGTTTTATTAACTCATTTTTCTTTAACTAGCATGTGATATATCACGAAAATATATTTCTTAAAAAAATATTTAACTCATGCATGTAATTATTTGCAAAGCTTAAACATATAATCTTTTAATATATATGTTATGATCTCATAAAAAAAAATCTAAATTACAAATTAAATTCTATACACTTAAAATTAGTTGTATACACTAAAATGATTTTCAAGATACTAATTATCCTATAAATGTTTTTCAAGTTAAAAAAATTATACTATATTAATCTCCCATCACTTTTTTTTCATCAAATTACTCCTTGCAAAGTTAGTGAGATAATGATAATTAGACTAAATAACAGTTAGCTGAACTACCATTTAAAATTGACTGAACTAATATGATCCTTTTTCTTTTGATAACCCTAAATTTCAATAAAATTTTATCCTCTGTTGTCTTTTTTTTCTTATTCTTTTTTCATCGTTATAGCATTGTTGTGATTTAGAAACATGATTGGATGTGAGTATAAGGCACAATAGAATTCTATTGGATATGAATAACAAAGACTCTAAATGGTAACAAGACTTCATGAAAATTTGACATGTATAAAAGGAAAACTATTTAGTTAATTTTAAATATCAAATTTGCAATTAGGTCTTTTCCACGATTTAAGTCCTTTTTAGATTTACATTATTAATACGAAATAAACTTCACAAAATAATTATATAATTTTATGGTTAACAAGGATGTTGATTTTTCTACAATGATAAACTATTTTAGAAATCACAAATATTTAGTATTTATTTAAAGGAAATCACTTAGATAAAAACGTCTAAAACGTCTTTTTTTTTTAAATATATTTTTTAGTAATTAAAATTTAACATATATAATCGATTAAACTGTGTTATTTTTATCAAAATTAGGCCAAACAATTTAATTTGACAGAAAAATAGTGAATCAAATCTTGAACTGAACTAAATTAATATTATTTTTTATAAAAAAATAATAGGGTTAGGATTTAGAGTTTTTAATATATATATATATATATATATATATATATAATAGGAGTATTTTAGTCATTTTCTATAATAAAAATATTGCAATAATTTTTTATAAAAAATAATATTAATTTATACCGATTCAAGATTTGATTTACCATTTTTTCGGTCAAATTAATTTGTCTAGTATAATTTTGATAAAAATAATACAATTCAATCAATTATATATATTAAATTTTAATTACTAAAAAACATTTTTTTAAAAAAAGACGTTTGGCTCCCTTATTTAAAAATTACAAGATAGAAATGATACTCAATTATTCTATTTTTAGACTTCTTTCCTCTAGTTTAATTTTTCTATTCATACTAATGTCTACTAGTAGATTGACATAGAAAGAAAACTACAACATTAGAGACCAAACTTGATAGCTTGCAATCCCTTTTATCTAAGCTTCTTGCAAAACAAGCTACGTGAGTATTTACTTCTTGATGATTGATGATTGAAAATGGAAGCACATGATGTGACAATGAAAGAAAAAAAAAGTTGGTGTTTGCTTCGGTACGACGGTAAACCATAAATTTATACGTACTGATATAATAAAAATGTGGACAAATTAAAACACGATATGTGGATTATATTTTCTACGTTAATAATTTTTTTTATACATATCATATCAAAGATTTTACTAAATCACCCTTATACTTTAATAAAATAAAAAAATAAATTTTATTTAATTTTTATAAAAAATTTAAATATTTTTTTTTTGTATTGGACAAAAACAATCCTAATCCTTTTAATTTAATCAAAATTTAATTAATTTTAGTTTTATAATTTTAAATTTGAATCAATTTAAAAATCAAAACCAAAATACATTTCATTATTCATAATTGATTCCACCGTCGCCGTTGTGTCCCTCTGGAAGATTATTTTCCGATATCACCAATGCAGCATTGCCAGCAGCTCTCGTGATGTTGATGGAGCCGCCATGTGTCTCTTAAATTTGGCCCACAAGATTGGAGCTTTGAAGGTGTTGATGGCCACGGCGATCAAAAGGTGGTTTTTGTAACGGCGTTGGAACCATCGCGATGATCGAAGGGAAGATATAGCGGGAGATTGTTGAAGCTGAAAGGGGAGATCGAAAGATGATCAAAAGCGTCCTCTAGGGTTTGAATCTCAAATTTTTCATTATTCATAATTGAATCAGGATAATGAAATGTGTTTTGATTTTGATTTTTAAATTGATTCAGATTTAAAATTATAAAGTTAAAGTTAATTGAATTTTGATTAAATTAATAGAATTACGATTGTTTTTGTCTAATACTAAAAAAAAATTTAAATTTTTTTATAAAAATTAAATAAAATTTATTTTTAAATTTTATTAAAATATAAAGATGATTTAGTAAAATTATTAATATGATATGTATTTAAAAAAATAATTATTGACATGAAAACATAATTCACATGTCATGTTTTAATTTGTCCACATTTTTATTATATCAGTATAACGGTACGTATAAATTTATCGTCGTATCGAAGCAAACACCAAAAAAATTTATTGAAATTTTAGGTTATAAAAAAGGAGAAGGATCACGCTAGTTTACCAAATTTAGATTGTCAACTCAACTAGTTGTTACCTAATTAAGCATGGAAGGATAAATTCCATCCTACTAACGGTGTGAAGAATAATAACTTGATAGAAAAAAGAATAAGAACTAATATGGTACAATTTTTTTAATACGAGATTTTATAATTTAATTAGAATTTTGATTACCATTTGAAAGTAAATGATTAATGTCAGAGATCATTTTTACTGTTTAACTTTTAAAAATCCTAACAATTTTATGTATATAGTAAAAAAATTTATCAAAAGCTAATTATTAAACCACTCTTCTCTGTTAGTTCATGATAATAATAAAGATGAGAGGCAAAATAAAAATAATAAAGTTTAACTAGAAAACCAAATCAAGGAAGTTTAAAACTGAAGATGAAAGAGAAACCAAATGCTAGCATCGCCACCGTCTATCAAGCACCCAATTCTGAGACTGAGTACTGTACAGAGGTAGCAATCTACGACACCAAACACTAAACAAGATACTTAAGGTAGTTCCGCCAGAGACATAGCTCACGAAACATTTATTCATAATAATAGATGTAAAAGCATGCTGAAGCCGCACGGTTCATTTGGCAGCTTTCTTGGCAGCAGATTTAGTGATCTTAGCAGAAGCATCCTTCTTCTCAACGCTCTTGATGACACCAACAGCAACAGTTTGACGCATGTCCCTCACAGCAAACCTTCCAAGTGGAGGGTACTCAGCAAAAGTCTCAACAACCATTGGCTTTGTGGGAATCATCTTCACCATACCAGCATCACCATTCTTAAGAAACTTGGGCTCCTTCTCGAGCTCTTTGCCAGAACGCCTATCAATCTTGGTCTGGAGCTCAGCAAACTTGACAGCAATGTGTGAGGTGTGGCAGTCAAGGACTGGAGCATAACCTTGGCCAATCTGGCCAGGGTGGTTCATGATGATGACTTGAGAGGTGAAGCTTCCAGCCTCCTTAGCAGGATCATCCTTTGAGTTAGAAGCAACAAAGCCACGCTTCAACTCCTTCACAGAAACATTCTTAACATTGAAACCAACATTGTCACCAGGGAGAGCCTCAGGGAGAGACTCATGGTGCATCTCCACAGACTTAACCTCAGTCTGGAGTCCAGTGGGGGCAAAGGTCACGACCATACCAGGCTTGAGGATACCAGTCTCTACACGACCAACTGGAACAGTTCCAATACCACCAATCTTGTAGACATCCTGAAGTGGCAACCTGAGAGGCTTGTCAGAGGGTCTCTTTGGCTCATTGATCTGGTCCAGAGCCTCAAGCAGGGTAGGTCCCTTGTACCAATCAAGCTTGGTGGACCTCTCAATCATGTTGTCTCCCTCAAAACCAGAAATCGGGACAAATGCGATCTTCTCAGGGTTGTAACCAACCTTCTTCAAATAGGATGAAACCTCCTTTACAATTTCATCATACCTAGCCTTGGAGTATTTTGGGGTCGTTGCATCCATCTTGTTGCAACAGCAGATCATCTGCCTAACACCAAGGGTGAAAGCAAGCAGAGCATGCTCACGGGTCTGGCCATCCTTGGAGATACCAGCCTCAAAACCACCGGTGGTGGAATCGATTATCAGAACAGCACAGTCAGCCTGGCTGGTACCAGTGATCATGTTCTTGATGAAATCACGATGACCAGGTGCATCGATCACAGTGCAGTAGTACTTCGTGGTCTCAAACTTCCACAGGGCGATGTCAATGGTGATACCACGCTCGCGCTCTGCCTTGAGCTTGTCGAGAACCCAGGCGTACTTGAATGAACGCTTGTTCATCTCAGCTGCCTCCTTCTCGAACCTCTCAATCACACGCTTGTCGATCCCTCCAAGCTTGTAGATGAGGTGGCCGGTGGTGGTCGACTTGCCGGAGTCCACATGGCCGATAACGACGATGTTGATATGACTCTTCTCTTTTCCCATTCTCTACAGAAAAAAAACACAACGAAATACAGTGAAAGAAGATGATTGAAGGATGAGAATCACGAGAGGGTGCGATCGCGAATGTGTGAACAAAATTTTATTGATTGTTAAATTGATTGAATTATGAAGGTAAAATTATATATATTTCTTTGATTTAATATATTTAATTATTAATATATTATAATTTAAATACATATTTAAAAATCAAATTATTCCAAATTTAAAATTTTGATTTTAAAATTTTAAAATAAATCTTAAACAATCTAATTATTAAGTAAACTCATACAAAATACTCAAAGAAGCAGAGAAATTACGTTTGCCCACATTGAAAATTCAGAGGTGCACATCGAAAATCCAGAGAAGTCATCCTCCGTCGGTGTTCATTCGCGCCACCTTCCTCTTCCGCGCTCATCCTCGACGTTGCCTTCTTCCTTCTCGACGCTCATTCACAACGCCGCCTTCCCCCTCCTCGTCATCGTTCGTCCGCATTAATGTCGCTATTCGTCCACGCCGAAAACTTATCTAAATGGGTCTCTGATACTATTACTTTTTTTTATTATTTTGTATAAATTTTTTATAAAAATAGAATAAAATGGCCTGAAAAGATTTTCATATATATTGTAATGTTAAATTATTTTTGCATATACAATTTCTGTATTTTGGAAGTGTTTTAAAAATATTTTCTTTATAACTTCATAATTTTAAATGTGTTACAATTATTTTTTTAATGTTTAAATTTAAATTTTAGATTTATATTTTTGGATGTATTTCAAAAATATTTTCTGTATAACTTCATAATTTTAGATGTGTTATAATTATTTTTAATGTTTAAATTTAAATTTTAGATTTAGGATTTTGGACATGTTTTAAAAATATTTTTTGTATAACTTAATAATTTTAGATGTATTACAATTGAAAAAGAAACTACAATTGAAAATATTTTAGTTTGTGTATATAATTATATTCGACCATTCATCACAGGTCTGCATTTTATCAAATGTACAATAAGTAAGGGATTAATTTTTTTCTAAATGAACTGACTTTGAATTTTTTTCTGTATATACAAATTGAAATATTGTAGCAGAATAGAAGAAAGAAGAAAACTGTGTTACCGAGGAAAAAAGAACGTAAAAGAAGGAAATAATAACTAACTATGAAGTGAGTAGGAAGTTAGAGAAATTTTAGTTTTTAAAATTTAAATTAATCTTAATTATAAATGTGTATCCTAAAAAATAGGAATATGTTTTAATTAAAAAATAATTAAATGATATTAAAGGCTGACCAATGGCTGAATTTTGTTGTACAAGTAGCATTTTTTCTAAAGACTAAAATTGTAACTGGATTTGTGTATTTTGTTGGGTTGAATTTGTGGGCGGTGAGACTTCTTTATTGTTGTCATGTGTTAAGGTGGAGGAAGAGTAGGCAAATTGATGGATGGAAGATGTCAATAATCCACACAGCCTGGATGAAACTGTTGAGGAAGACGCGTCTCGCGTATAGAGCGATAAAAAAAAGAGGGCGTGTGAAGCGCAATAAGAGTGCAGATAGAACTGCTAAAACAGAGTGCACATTGAACTGCTGAAGCAAAATACAGACATGACTGCTCAAACATAATATAAATGAAACTGCCGGAAGAAGATGCAAGTCATAATGACTATTCCATGAATGATAGTTGTTTCTTATTATAACAAAATAGGGTATTTGATATTAGATTTTTACTTGGATGAATGTAATAGAGATTGGTTGAATTTTGAGCTAAATTGAAAATTGATTATTCATTATGGTAGGGGGTTAAAAAAGAAAAAATGTGATTTTTTACCGAAAAGATGATAGCTTCTGTATTTTTTTCAAGGAGGATACCATAATAAAATTGTAACTGAATTTATGTATTTTTTTAGACTGAAATTGTGGACTATAAGACTTCTTTTTTGTTGTTATGGATTAAAGTAAAAGAGTAGTTTAATACTAATTAAGATACCGTACAATGAAAACAAAATAAAGATTCAATATATGCAAACTTGATAAATAAATCACGTATATAAATACATCTTAAATAACATGACAATTAATTTTTTGAATATGTTCTATTGCTACATGAAGGGAAAAAATATGGGAAATGTTAGGGGAATAATGACTATTTTGAACAACATGAATAACCACCAATTAAATAAAAATATACTATACTTTTAAATTAATTATCTAAATTTTAATATTAAAATAACCATCTGTACACTAATACAATGAACATCTGATATATCTATTATTTATCTTATTTAATATTTTTATTGTCTATCTATACTTTTCCAAAAAACATAGTTAGAGCCTTCATAAGGAAAAAAAAGAAAAAGAAAAAAGAAATAGAGGGTTTAGGTACAAAGGTAACGAGTGTTAATAATGTAACTTAATGTATGATTCATAATTTATAGCTCTATGTATTAATCAAAACTAACAAATCATAATGACCAAAGAAGAAAAACAATAGAACATTAAATACAAGATTAATACCTTTCCACAAAATAACAATCTGCTAATACTCTCCCTTAAGTTGATGAAAAAATGTTAATGATTCCCAACTTGCTGATTAAGTTCTTAAATAAGATAAGCTGTACAATTTTTGTTAAAACATCAGCAAGCTGATGTCCTGACTTTATATGCACCAGTTTCACGGTACTGTCCTGTACACGTTCTCGAACAAAGTGACATTCATTTTAATATGCTTGGTACACTCATAGAAGGTGGGATTCTCTGCAATGTGGATTGCAGCTTTGCTGTCACAGAAAATGAAAGGCGGATCAACTTGTATCTCAAAATCCTGAAGCAGTCGCATAATCCACACAACTTCAGCAGTGACATTGGCAAGTGCTCGATACTCTGCCTCAGCCGTGGACCTCGAAACGGTGTCTTGTTTCTTCGACTTCCATGAGATTAGAGAATCGCCAAGGAAGACGCAATAGCCGGTAGTGAATCGTCTGGTTTCGGTACACCTTCCCCAATCAGCATCCCCATATGCCTTGACCGATAAAGGGGAAGAAACCGAAAAAAGCAAGCCATGCCAGGTGCAGCCTTCAAATACCTCAAAACATGATAGACAACATCCAAATGGGTAGTGCGAGGAGAAGACATGTATTGGCTCAGCTTGTTCATAGCAAAGCAAATATTCGGTCTTGAAATAGTGAGGTAAAGCAACCTGCCAATCAACCTCCTATATTCTCCCACATCCTCAAGCAAATTCCCATCAGTGACAGTAAGTTTTATGTTTGGATCCAAGGGTACAGAGGCAGGTTTACAATCCAAAAAACCAGTGTCTTCAAGCAAAGAAAGGGTGTAATTTCGATGAGACAAACAAATGCCTTCCTTAGATTTTGCTATCTCCAATCCAAGGAAGTACTTTAAGGGGCCAAGCACCTTGAGTTTGAAAAGTCCTTGCAAAGTTTGCTGAGTTTGGGCAACCATATCACCAAATTTACCAGCAACAATGATGTCGTCGACATATACAAGCACCATAACAAGTGAATCACCTGTTCCTCTATGAAATAGAGAATAATCTGATTTGGACTGAGTGAAACCAGTACCAAGTAAAGCAGTGGAAAACTTGGTAACCCATTGCCTCAAAGCCTGTCTCAAGCCATAAATTGACCTGTTTAGTTTGCATACAAGCTTCTCCCCCTGCTCTCCCTTGCTGGCATATCCCTGAGGTAGTTGCATATACACCTCCTCATCAAGATCACCATTCAAGAAGGCATTATTAATGTCTAGCTGCAACAATTTCCAATTCTTCACAGCAGCAACAACAAGGAGTAAACGAACAGTGGTGAGTTTGGCAACGGGTGAAAAGGTATCCTTATAGTCTACACCAGCTTGTTGAGTGTTTCCTCTAGCAACCAAACGAGCTTTGCATCTATCAACTGACCCATCTTGCTTGCGCTTCACCTTATATACCCATCGACAACTAATACAATGTTTTCCGATCGGAAGCGGAACCACCTCCCATGTACGGTTATTCTCCATAACTTGTAATTCCTCAGCCATAGCCTGTTGCCATTGAAGATACTTGGCAGCTTGGTGATAAAATTGGGGTTCATAAAAATCAGAAACTTGCATACAATAATCCTTATATGCTGGACTCAATCTCTCATAAGAACAAAAGTGCACCATCGCCAAAGGATTCACCACATTGTTGCAATGGTAGTCTGTAAGATAGGTAGGCACACTATGGAGTCGCTGACTTCTTCTCAACGGCTGTGGGTTCTCAGCTTGTGGCTGTGTCACAATAGGGACAGGTGTAGCCGGAGCAACGAGTTGAGGTGTATTAAGGAAAACTTCAATTGGCTTAGGAAGGACATGATCATCAAAAGGATCAGGTAAGGAAGAATAAGTGCTGCCAATCTTGAAGGAAAAATTTAATTCATGAAAAATCACATCCCTTGAAATAAAGAACTTTCTATTCTTGAGATCATAGAGTTTGTACCCTTTGTAACCTCGTGGGTAGCCAATAAAAACTGCTAGAATGGCTCTTGTTGAGAACTTGTTCCTAGAGGAAGGTAAATTCGAAGCATAGGCAAGGCATCCGAACACCTTCAAGTCTTCATATGCGGGTGCCTTATTGTAAAGTAATTGATAAGGGGACTTCCAGCCAAGAGTATAGGAGGGAGATCTATTGATCAAAAAGGCTGTAGTAGTAACACATTCACCCCAGAAATAAATTGGGACACCGGATTGATAATACAAGCTCCTTGCCACATTCAAAAGATGTTGATGCTTCCGTTCCACCACCGAGTTTTGTTGTGGTCGCTCAACACAACTGAATTGGTGGAGAGAACCTTTTGATTTTAAGAAATCAGTAAGAGATAACTTAGGTGCATTGTCAGACCAAATCTTCTTAATCACACAGCCAAACTGAGTGTGAACCATGGCAAAAAATTCTTTAATGATGGTCGTAGCATCAGACTTGGCTTTCAACAAATAAATCCAGGTATATTGACTATGATCATCTACCAAAGTGAGAAAATACCGCTCCCCCAAATGCGTAGCAACATGATAAGGACCCCAAGTGTCGCAGTGTATCAATGAGAAGCATTCCGACTCCTGATTATTGTTGGAAACAAATGGCAACCGTTTTTGCTTGGACAAGGACATATGTCACAAAGTGAATTTTTATTAGAAGATGAAGAATTACAATTCAAGGGCAAATGTTGCAAAACAGGAAAAGATAGGTGGCCTAATATATGATGCCATAATATTGCACTTATTGCATTACAAGGATCAGAAATGGCTAACGTATTCGCACAATCGGCACTATTACATGTAGGTTCATTAACATTGACAACTGGTGTGTGTGTGTGTGTAAACATACAATCCGTGTTTCAATTCACCTTTCCCAATCATCTTGGAGTTCAGGTGGTCCTGAATCACAAAACCAACATCAGAAAGAAGAATATAAAAATGCTGCTTTAATAACAAGGAACTCACTGAAATCAGGTTAATTTTGAATGAAGGCACATACAAAACTTCAGTGAGTGTGAGGGTTTGAGATAAGGAAACAGAACCAGAAGCAAGCACAGGTACGCGAGTATGATCAGGGAGAACCACAAACTTATTTGCAAACCAAATTGAAGGTTTGAAATTGTCCAAAGTACAGGTCACATGGCAAGTAGCGCCAGAATCTAAGATCCATGATTTAACTCCAAGTGCATAAATTAAAGCAGCAGAGAAAAGTTTACCTTCCCCTGCGCTTGAAGCTTCAGCAGTGATAATAGGGGGCATTGTGGATGGAACTTGTGTGGATAATAGTGATATTAATTGTTGATACTGTTGAGAAGTGAGCTGAAGAGGAATGTCCTGACTTGTGTCCACATGATTGACCCGAACTGTGGCTGGACTTTGCTTCTTGTAATTAGGTGGATAACCATGTAACTTGTAGCATTTATCCTTGGTGTGGCTGAGTAAACCGCATTGAGCACAGAGCGGCTTATCTTTCTTCCCTGGACGGATCTTGGAGTTATACTGTGTGTTCTTCACGGCAAAAGCCAGTTGCGTCTCATTGCTTGTTGGAGGAGCAAGAGTCAATCCTCGTTGCCGCTCTTCTTGAACGATTAGCGAGAAAACTTCAGAGATGCTAGGCAAAGGCTTCATCAACAGAATTTGGCTCCGAACTTGATGGTACACATCATTCAACCCCATCAAGAAGACAAGAACATATTCCTCATCAGCATGAGCTAAAAATTCACGAGCACCACCACAATTACAGTGTACTGAAGGTCGAAAATGGCATAATTCCTCCCACACACACTTCAGCTTAGTAAAAAATTGAGAGATAGAGAGAGAATCCTGTTTCAGATTGATTAACTCTTTTCGCAGTTCATAGATTCGAGGACGGTTCTTTTGCTGAAATCGGTGACCTAGATCTATCCAAATCTCATGAGCAGAACCAGCAAAGATCAAGCTCGATGCGATCTCCTTGGAGACAGAGTTGAGAATCCAGGTGCTGACGATGTCATTCAGACGATGCCAGTGGAGCTTGAAAGAGTGAGACGCACCTTCCTCAGGCGGCAGAATCGTGCCGTCAACGAATCCAAGTTTGTTTTTGCCATTGAGCGCCATTTCCATCGATCTCTTCCATGAAGGATAATTGTCACCGGTGAGCATTTGCGTGACCAAGGCAAGGTTCGGTTGATCGAAGGAATGGAGCAGAAAAGGATTGGCGTCATCGATCACCGCCATTGCAGAAAGAAAATTGAAGGTTGGAGAGAAGGGAAAAGATAAGAAATAGAAGAAGGTTCGAGAAGAGAGGGAAAGTGAAAGGGGAAAAGAAGGTTCGAGAAAGAGGGAAGAAGATCAGAGAAGAACGCAGAGAAGTATGAGAAATTCTTCTGATACCATGTTGGAACCAAAATTGGTACTGAAAATGATTTTCTGCTGCATCTCTATTAGCTTTGGGTGGAATATATACACATACACACATCAGGCTAACAAACTAACAGACTAGGCTAACAAACTAACAAACCCCTAATCTAACGGAAAAGATTCCTCTCTAAATAAGGCTAATTAACTGCAGTAAATAAATAATAATCTGCTAATAACAATTGTAAAAATGAAAATTGCTTACTTGAAATAAAGGTTAATATCTAACAATACTCTAGTAGTTTATGAGTGCATGCATTATCTTAAATAAAAAAAAGTCAAGCTTGTAGAATAAAATGACTCTTAAATTAGATATGAGTAAGATTTATAATAGAGTTAAGTGAAATTTTTTATAGTTTATTATGGAAAGGAGATCTTGATGTTAGATGGATTTTGTGGATTAAAGAACTGGTTTTTATTGTTTCTTACTCTGTACTTATGGAAGGTCAACCCAATGACTTCTTCAAGCTAACAAAGAGTATCCGTCAAGGAGATTTCCTATTACTATATCTTTTTCTTTTCTATGTGGAAGGTCTTTCCTTTCTGCTATACAGGATAGAGCAAAATAGAGCTATTTAGGAGATACAAATTTATAAAAGATGTCCGGCGATCAACCACCTCCTTTTCGCAGATGATTCGGTTTTATTTTGTAAAACATTGGGAGAATCATGTGCTAATATTCTGACTCTACTCTATGACTACGTGATCATTAGTGGTCAGAAAGTCAACTTGAACAAAATGCGCAATATTTTTCAGTCACAACACCCCTCTTCCTACCAAACAATAATTAGCAAACTCTCTGAATATTATTTATATAGGAGCTCAGGTCAAATACCTAGGTTTTCCTTCGATTATCCATAGATCTAAAAAAATCACTTTTGAAGTCATTAAAGGTAAGGTTCAGAAAAAAAGTTCAATCTTGGAAGAAAAATCTATTGTCAAGGGGTGAAAGACATGTTCTGATTAAACACTTTATCCTGTTTTAAGTTATTTAACTCTCTTTTAGATGAAATCCACAGGATTTTAACACAATTCTAGTGGGAATAAAGAGGATCAGAGAGGAAAATGACATGGATCGGCTGTGATAAAATGATGAGATTCGATAGAGAAAGTAGTTTAGGGTTTAAGAACTTGCGAGCTCAAAATATAGCTCTATTCGGGAAGCAATTTTAGAGGCTGACCGTTAATCCTAACGCTCTTATCAGTTGAATGCGAAAGGGTAAATACTTCATATATAAATCACCATTAACGATAAAAAAAGGGGTAAACTCATCCTAGGAATGGCAGAACATTTTGGAGGGTCGAAAAGTAACGGAAAAAGGTTTGAGGTGAAACATCGGGTCAGGAAAAGAGATTAACATTTGGCACGATCCCTGGTTCCCCCTGCCTTCCCCCTTACCCATATCATATCAGCCTCAGCAATCAACCCAGCAATATCAGTTTTGCAGGAATCAATAGAGTGAAGGATCTACTAATCTCAGATAGAAGATGGAACAGGGAGATTTTGGAATCAATTTTTTTCCTTGGAATAAGCTCTTGAATCCTCTCCATTGAGCTTAATAACGATGGGAATGACTTTGTGAGCTGGCTTTGAACTCGAAAAAGATGTATGATATAGCATCTGGTTATCTGGTAGCATATAGCTTCACACACGAGTCGATTGAACAACTCTCTACGATTATGCAAAACTCTATGATTTGGAGGAAAAACTAGGGACTAAAGTTGCCAACAAAAATTAAAACATTTGTGAAGATCTGTGCATGAAATATTACACGTTCTTAGTCTCATTTACCAATTGTTCCATTCGATGCCATTGTTGTGTCCTAGGTGCAAAATAGCGCTGAAAACTATCACCCATTGTTTACCATGGTGCGACCTTACTCAGGAATTTTGGAATGAAGTGGATTCAAAATTGACACCTCCACTGCAAGGAGAACCAACTTTTGCGGTGTGGTGGCTCCGGGTTCTATCAGATGTTGGAGTGGAGAGAGTTTGGCATGATACCCTCAATTTCTTTGGTGCTCTTAATTGGTGATTGTGGATAACACGAAATAATGAAGTGTTTGAAGGTGAAAAGACTTCTGCCCAATAAATTCTAATCTTACCTACAAAGTTCTTGGGGAAAATTAACCAGAATTAAGTTCTGTAGCGTTCTAGTGTTTCTCTTTTTTTTTTTCAATTTTTAATTTATATTTTAGCCGATTAAATTTTTATAGTGGTACTTGAGATTCACGACTTTTATTATTTTAGTCCTTTAGATTCAAAAGTCCCCGAGATCCAGTTCCAGGCACCATATTAGTCCCTGAACCCTTTTCGATTTGAGTCAACAAACGGAATGTTGATCTCAGTAGCTCTGACTTGCTACGCTAGACACATGGCTAAATAGCGTCTTTTCATTTTAGATCTTAAATAATACAAAAATATGGTCGTTTTGGAGAATGAATAGAGATAAAATGATTTGCACACATATAAACTCTTATTCCTCTTCGTCATATTTAAGTGCCAAAACAAAACAACGTTGTTTAGCCATGTGTACGGCGTGGCAAATCAGAGCTAATTCAGCACTTAATTTGCTTCTATTAGAAAGAGTCGAAGGACCAATATGGTGCCTAAAACTGAATCTCAGGGACCAATATAGGTCATTTTGAATTTGAGGGATTAAAATGGTGAAAGCTCTGAATTTTAGGGACCATTTTGGAGATTTAGTCTATTTTAGCCGTTTATGGCTTTACTTGGGAGAACTTCATTACTGTTTTATTTGTCCCACATCAGACTGTGTATCACTTCTATCAAGTAATGCAATTATCTTACTTTTGAAAAAAAAATACGTTTAGAGAAAATACCCAAACTTCGTCCTTATCCATTTTTACGAAGCACAAAGTGATTCCTGTAAAAAAAAAAAGACACTTCGACTTTCAATCTTTTTATTTTGAAACAATACGATTCTTCTGTTAAAAAATCCGTTAAATAAAAAAATAGTTTTGTGGGAGTTTTAAACTCCCACAAACTATTATTAAATTTGTTTTTGAAGAATTCCTTCACTTATGGTAGTTAAGTGAAGAAAGATGATGGAAATAATGTCTCAAGAAAAAAAGTAATTGTAATACGAATACTTTTTAAAGGAAAAAATAATATCGAATAAGAAATAAAATAAGAGAATATTAATGTTAATAATATTGGTATTGGTTATGATAATTGTAGAAGAGATAATAATGATGATAAAGTATAGTTACATAATAGAAATAATAGAGGTAGAAGTGATAATGATGAAGATAAAGAAGGTAGTGGTAGTAGCGGTCATAGTTAGTTATATTGTTGGAAAAAATATGAAAGTTTAAAACTTTCACAAAATACAAATAAAATTTTCAGAAAACTAATTATTATTATTATTTAACAGATTTTTTAATAGAAAAATCGTATTATCCCAAAATAAAAAGGTTGAGACCTAAAATGTCCATTTTTTTTCATAAAAATTGCTTTGTCCTTCGTAAAAATGAACAAAAATCGAATTAAATCTTTACTCAAATGCTTACTTTAATGGAAAAAAAATTTAAATAAAATAGATTCCAAATGTCTAACTAAATAATGTTACATACAAATAAAAAAAAGGTGATCACGAGGGATACTTAGGGTCCGTTTGGAAACTCTATAAGTAACTTTTTTTAACTTTTGACTTATAAAAAGTGGTAGTATTAATGTCTGGTGCAATTTTCAAAACCAAATTGCAACTTTCTAAGAAGCTATTTTGGAGCTTATAGAGAAGTTAAAAAAAAATGACTTCTCTCATAATACTTCTACTTTTTATTACATTTCTATAAAATAAGCACTTTTAGAGTTAAAAATCCAAACACAAAATAACTTATTTATAAGTTATTTTTAACAGAATCATTTATTGTTTAAGTTATTTTATCAAAAGGAACTTAATTAAGTTGGTTACCCAAACTGGACCTTAGGCCCAGTTTGGATAAACAACTTAATTAAGTTACTTTTGAAGAAATAACTTAAACAATAAATGCTTATACACAAAATAACTTATACAATTAAGTTATTTTGTGTTTGGTTTTTTAGTTCTAAAAATACTTATTTTAAGAGAAAAGTGATAAAAAAACTTTTTATTATGAGAGTAATTATTTTTTTTTAACTTCTTCTTAAGCACTAAAATAGCTTTTTAAAAAATCGCAATTTTATTTTGAAAATTGTATCAGACATTAATACTACACATTTTCATAAATTAAAAATTAAAAAAGTCACTTATAAATCTATCCAAACGAACGCTTAATAGAAGAATAAAAGAAATTAAGGCTAGGTACTCATTAGTCAAATTTCCTTAAAGACAAAGATACTTATGGATCACAATCATAGCATAGAGAATAATATAAATGAATATGTAACATATAATTGAAAAACAAAAAATTAGAAAAGCCAATTCGCACATGGGCTTGATATTAAAAAAGAAAAAAACTGAAAATTATAAAGGTAATTCACCTTGACAAATTTTCTTTCTCAAAAATAAAAAACTTTCATTTTGCCACACAAATTAATAATTTAAAAATATCTTCGGCAATTTTACTTTTTCTTCTATTCCCATAAATTTCCCATAATCTTCATTGGATTTTGGATTTCACTTATCATTCAACGATATTAATTTTTTTTATCTATTTTTTTAATCCCTAACTATATAATAAAATTATACATTCAAGTCATAATCCTAATCAAATTCAACCAAATATGATTTAATAATCAAAATCGTCTCTGAAAGATACTTCAATTTCCATTTTTATCCCCTAAAGATATTCTACCTGATCACGTTTGTCCTTCCGTCATCTCCTTCACTGAGTTGGCAAATATCCGCTGACATATGTCGTTAAACGTGACAGACAATCAAAACGACGCAGTTTTGGTACAAAACTCTCCTAGCCTTGAAACGTCGCCGTTTAGTCTTTAGAAGAGAGATTCAAACGTACTTGAGAGCTAGCTTTCTGTAAGCAGTTTTAATTTCTTGATCAAAAGAGTCCCTTGACATAGACAACACCTCATATGGGTCACGACGATTTGCTGGGGTAGACGGTCCTTCCAATTTTGAACCCATCTCCATTAACCAGCCAGTCACTCCCTTTCTCTCTACCCTCTTTAAACACAGAGCTAAACCCAAAAATGATAAAAAAAATCACCTTTTAAATTTCGAACACTATTGTGGCATGTTATTCATCGACCTAAGCGAGAGAATTCAAAATTTAAAGATAGATGAAGGGGAGCTCCGAAAGAAAGCAAGGAATTCAAAAAGTCATTGGATCGAGCATGGTTTATGGTTTCCTTGGAATGGAAAAAAAGTGGAGATTTTGCGAGGTATGAACTTGGGGATCTAAGGGAAGGTGCATGAAGGTGAGGTCAATTTGAAATGAAATCGGAGATGGAAAAGAAAAGGGTTGGATTAGGTTTGAATTTTCAGGAGAGAAAAAAGAAGAAGGAGATGATGATGGGGTAAGGCTTTGCAACGTTTGAATCTCTCTTCTGAAGACTAAATGGCGATGTTTCAAGGTTAAGAGATCTTTGTACCAAAATTACGTCGTTTTGATTGTCTGCCACGTTGGCAGCTAACGACACACGTCAGCAGACGTTTGCCAACTCAGCGAAGGAGATGACGGAAGGACGAACGTGACTAGGTAGGGTATCTTTGGCTAACGAATTCGATTAATTTTATCTTTCGAAGACGAAAATGAAAATCGGGATATCTTTCAAGGACGATTTTGACTATTAACTCAACCAAATATTTTAAATTCATGCACTTGTTGTCGCTTCTTCTTTTTCTTCTTATTCTTCTTCTTCTTCGTTATCTTTCTCTTTCGTTATCGTCATCACCAACAACACTACACTTCATCCTCCTTCTTTTTTCATTTGAATTTCTTCTTCTCCTTCCTTTTTCTTCTCCTCCTCCATCATCATCATCATTATGATCATCATCGTTATCGTTATCATCATATTTTTCTTATACATATCGTCGTTATTGTTATCGTCATTATTGTTATTGTTGAATTTTTACCATGTTTATGATGTTGTCTAATCCAAAATTGATTTTCGATGTGTTTTTGTTCATGATTCAGTCTTGTTTGTGTGATTGTTTTCAAACTGAGTTAATTGTGTCGTAATTATTATGTAATTTCGGTTCATTTATGAGTTAATTGTGTTGCAATTTATTATGTGATTTCGGTTCATTTCTGAGTTAATTGTATTGCAATCATTATATAATTTCGGTTCATTTTTTAGTGAATTAAAGTATATTTGGACTCGTTGTCCTGCACATTCAAAACCCTTTCTCCTCTTTATTAAGGTGTATTTAGACTCGTCATGCACAATTCAAAACCCTTTATCCTCATCTTTTACTGCTGCTGCTTCTTCTTAATCATCTTTTTCTTCTTCATATTCACCTTCTTATTTCATTTTCTCAAAATTCTTTTTGATTTACTCTTTTTTTATAGGAATAAAACCAAGAAAAAGAGAAAAAATATCAAACAAAAGAAAGAAGTAAAAAAATATTAATGACGTTCTCTGATCCAAAATTAATTTTGAATGTGTTTTTGTTCATGATTTAGTCTTATTTATGTGTTTATTTTCGAATTGAGTTTATGTACCCTAATCATTATGATAAATTTCGATTCATTTTTGAGTTAACTGTGTCGCAATTTTTATATAATTTCGATTTATTTATGAGTTAATTGTGTCGCAATCATTATATAATTTCAATTCATTTATGAGTGAATTAAGGTGCATTTGAACTTGTTGTCCTGCACAATTCAAAACTCTTTCTCCTCATCTTCTACTGCTTCTCATCTTCTTTTTCATCATTTTCTTCTTCATCTTCTCCTTCTTATTTCATTTTCTCAAAATTCTTCTTGATTTACTCAAATTTAACACAATTTTTGAGTTTATGTGTTAAATTTGAGTTTAGCTCTTGGACAAGGTCTTAGAAAATAAGTAAAATTAAATAGAAAAAACATAAGAAATAATGAATACAATAAATATCTTTTAAGTATTTTACAAAGACAGAGAAAAAAGCATTTCATCAACCTTCACAACTCTAGAAAATGAAATCTCCCAAACAATTCTGATATGAATTATGAATTTAATATAAGATACCATGAATATACTCTTTTTCTCTAAAAGATATTTTTTAAAAATATTTTTCTCTATTGTAGCTAAATTCTCCTCAGTTTATGTTGAAAATATTTTTCTCTAAAATATTTTTTTAAAAATATTTTTCTCTAAAATATTTTTTTAAAAATATTTTTCTCTATTTTTTAAAAATATTTTTCTCTATTGTAGCTAAATTCTCCTCAGTTTATGTTGAAAATATTTTTCTCTAAAATATTTTTTTAAAAATATTTTTCTCTAAAATATTTTTTTAAAAATATTTTTCTCTATGCAAAAATTTCTAAGTTTATGTTGAAAATATTTTATTATTAACATCCATTGCTTCTCAAACCTGCAGATTTTTTATCATTGTTCTCTGCTTCTCTTTCTTTCTGAGTTAATTGTGTCGCAATTATTATGTAATTTCTGTTCATTTATGAGTTAATTGTGACGTAATTATTATATAATTTTGATTTATTTTTGAGTGAATTGAGGTGTATTTAGACACGTTGTCTTACACAATTTAAAGTTTTTTCTCCTTACCTTATACTGCAATAACAACGATTATAACAGCAACAAAAGAATAATGATAAAAAGAAAACACGTGAAGAAAGAGAAGGAGAAAAAAAAGAACAACAACGATAATGTAGTCATATAATTATATTCTTTTTAATAAGAATAATTTTGTTGGTGTTGAATCCATTTAATTAGATTTAGATGACCATGATATTGTTTGAATAGGTAGCAAGTATGAGAAAAATGTAAGTTGCTCTAAACTGTGTAAGGAAATTAAGAAAAGAAATATTTTTTTTATCAATCAACCATATTAAATTTCTTTTACTCATTTTTCTATAAAATATTTATAGAGTATAATTTATTATTGG
>NC_029787.2:9302775-9308437 GCF_000816755.2 Arachis ipaensis
AAAATATTTTTCTCTAAAATATTTTTTTAAAAATATTTTTCTCTATGCAAAAATTTCTAAGTTTATGTTGAAAATATTTTATTATTAACATCCATTGCTTCTCAAACCTGCAGATTTTTTATCATTGTTCTCTGCTTCTCTTTCTTTCTGAGTTAATTGTGTCGCAATTATTATGTAATTTCTGTTCATTTATGAGTTAATTGTGACGTAATTATTATATAATTTTGATTTATTTTTGAGTGAATTGAGGTGTATTTAGACACGTTGTCTTACACAATTTAAAGTTTTTTCTCCTTACCTTATACTGCAATAACAACGATTATAACAGCAACAAAAGAATAATGATAAAAAGAAAACACGTGAAGAAAGAGAAGGAGAAAAAAAAGAACAACAACGATAATGTAGTCATATAATTATATTCTTTTTAATAAGAATAATTTTGTTGGTGTTGAATCCATTTAATTAGATTTAGATGACCATGATATTGTTTGAATAGGTAGCAAGTATGAGAAAAATGTAAGTTGCTCTAAACTGTGTAAGGAAATTAAGAAAAGAAATATTTTTTTTATCAATCAACCATATTAAATTTCTTTTACTCATTTTTCTATAAAATATTTATAGAGTATAATTTATTATTGGGCATTTGTCTTGTCATAAATTATTTTTAATATGGAAAGAGAGATGGTGTTTTGGTTGAATATTGATATTTGAAGTGTATTACAGTAGTATGGACAAATCATTCAACACGCCCCCACGTGTTGCAACACGCCCCCCACGTGTTGGCTTCCCACCCAAAAAATCCACCCATCTGTAATTACACCAAATACTCCTATTTTTAACAAAAACACCAATATTTTTTCCATACAAAAAAAATTAGCCTTGTCTTGTTGTTACTAATTAAAAAAATATAAGAAAAGAGGGTAGAAAAGAAATAAAAAAAGAAAGAAAGAAAGAAAGTAAGAAGGATTGGCATTTGAGTTTTGAGGCGGAGTGAGGAGAACAGAGAAGTAGTGTGGCTGCAAGAGGAGGAGGAGAAGAAGAAGAAGAAGACAACCCTGACAGCACAAACTCACAGATCTATTGCTTTCTGCTTCCGTCAATTCGTTCATCCAGTTCCGCGTAACTTCTCAATTTCCATTTGCCCTTTTTTAAAATCTTACTCCGCAATAATTTCGTTTTCCTGAGGCCAAAACGCAAGCTTCAATCGTCATTTCCAATTGATGTATTCAATATTTCGATACTTTAGACTTGTGCACTCTGCGATTTTCAACTGATGAAGCTTCTTTAGTGTTATTTCAAGATTTATTTATTTAATTAATTTGCGTGTGCGTGTGTGGTTTTGTTAGGGCTCTGTCGTGGTTCACTGTTGGTTCTGTTTCATGAAATTGAAACCCTAATGGCAAGCCATCAAGGGAAAGTTCCTCCTTCGAATGGGTCTGTGTATGTATGCAACTTGCCTTTTGGCACTGACGAAACCATGTTGGCTGAGTATTTTGGCACCATTGGTTTGATCAAGGTATGGATTCGATGCACCTATACTTCAAAATTCGTACTATCTTATTGTTTTGATTTCATTATTATTATTATTATTATTATTATTATTATTATTATTATTATTATTATTATTATGAAAAAAAACAGAAATTTGCCTTTTCTTTTGTTAATACATAATATTGATGTCATATTGTTAATGTATTTGTATGTAAAATGATGTTATTTTAATCTGTGCAAAGCAAGGTTTTATTTGGGGTTTATATATATGAATATGAAGACTGAAGCACACAATAATTTGGAGTTTTTGATGAATTGATTGATGTTTATTGCATTTCTGCCCCCCTTCTATATCCTTTGCACGATATTCTCCTTCTGAACAATCGGTCCTATTTCATCTGATGTTTTGCAGAAAGATAAACGGACCGGGAGGCCTAAAATATGGTTATATCGAGACAAAGAGACTAATGAACCAAAGGGAGATGCCACTGTAACATATGAAGATCCACATGCAGCTGTAGCTGCTGTTGAATGGTTTAACAACAAGGATTTTCATGGTAGTACAATTGGAGTTTTTATAGCTGAGTCAAAAAACAAAGACGAGCAAGCCTATAATTCAGTGGCAGAACCGGCTGTTGCTGGTAATGTTGGTGGGCTAGAGGAAACTACTAGAGATGTTAATGGGGGTAGTGGAAGAGGTAGAGGTCAAATTGATTCTTCTGGCAAGGCTTGGCAACAAGAGGGCGATTGGTTGTGTCCGAAAGTGTGGAGAGAATAACCATTTTTCTTCTCATATCAGTTGCTCCAATGTAAATTTTGCTTTTCGTGGTGCTTGCAATCGCTGTGGAAGTGCTCGTCCAGTTGGTGCTGCTGGTGTTGCTGGGGGTGGTGGCCGTGGCAAGGGACGTGCCAGTCAAGGTCAAGAGTCAGGGGGTGTTGGCCGTCCAGTTACCGGGGGACTCTTTGGGCCGAATGACTGGCCTTGTCCAATGTATGATTTATACACATTGCTCTCACATTCTCTTTCTTTTTTGTCTAATTCCTCTATAACCAGTTTTCATTCAGAATTTCTCTTTTAAATTCAATTTTATTAGGAGTAATAATTTGTAGAGTTTCATTAAGTACAAAACATGCTGATTACTTGCTTAGCTACATACGTTCATCAATTTATTACATGTTTTCTTATAATGGTTAGGAAGTAGCTTAGGCAAACTTTTTAAACAGGGTAGATTGGTACATGATTGTGAGATATATGTTCATATGTATGGTACATAACCTAACCTGTATATGTGCATAAAGATGACCGAAACAGGTGTTACTGCTTCCCTTATTTGGTGCCGATTCATTGTAAATGCTTTTGCACTTAATAAGTTTAGCGTCATGATATTTGCCAATTTTAATGAGAAAGTTTAGATGCCACCTTATGTATAGGATCCATATTGCAGTGCATTTTGTCTTAAATATCAATTTTGGCATATCCCAATCTAGTCTTAGCATCCCATGACAAATAGCCCCTGCTATTCCAGTTATCTGTAACTTGTATAGGAAAGAACAATTGTGTGACTGAATGTAAATCTGGATGCCTTTCCAAATTCAATTGAGGTCAGTTGGTTCTGTCACAACTTTGTGTTTAGCTATAGATGATAGGATGATACACTAAAATTGACCTCCGGTTTTATTCGAAAAAATACCAGTGAGGTAAGCAGTTATTCCTTTGACTCGTGTGTTATCCTTTTTTATTGATGGTTATGTGGCCCTATTTTCTAATTGTCATCTGTCCTTACGGGACAGTTGATTTTACATTTTCGCTGCATTTTTATTCCAGTTGTTACAATATAGGTGGCATTGTTGCTAACTATTGGCGGCACTTGGGAGATTATGCATGTTGGTTATGATCTGTGGTGATTTCTATCATCACCTGTTGTCTTTGTTATTCACAAAATTTATTCATTCACATGTATTTTGTTATTTTACACATTGCCTGTGGTAGTTATCCCTAACACTCAAACTTGGACACAAACGTGTCCCTGTAGTTCTTTTTTCAAATATTAATTCAGTGTAATGATTTCTGTTTCTTGTGCTCTTTTTCCTTTAGGTGTGGTAACATCAATTGGGCGAAGCGGACTAAATGCAATATTTGCAATACAAATAAGCCTGGCCATAATGAGGGTGGTGTAAGGTAGTGTATCCAATATATTCTCTTTCTCTGGTGATAGGAGATATAAGACTCTGTGATTAGTTTGCACTGACAATTTATAGGAAAACGAAGTTTCAGTTATTGATTCAGTTTTTTCTTTGTTAGTCCTGTTTATTTTGATTAGAAATTTCAAAATATCATATTTGCCATATCATACTTCTTCCCGTCATTTTAATTATGATGTTGCATTAAATGTCCACCTTACTGTTCATCTCGTTACACTTCATTTATTATGAAACCGTCAGAATGACTATGCTAACTTATGGATTGTTTTCTCTAACCTAAACAGAGGAGGGCGAGGTGGAGGTTACAAAGAGCTGGATGAAGAAGAAATTGAGGAAACTAGACGTCGTAGGCGGGAGGCTGAAGTAAGATTGATTAAAAGTTAGATTCATACAAGTTATGGATGTTACCCTGGTTTTTACGATCTTGCTTGTTTAATGTCAGGATGATGGGGAGTTGTATGATGAATTTGGAAATCTTAAGAAGAAATTCCGTGCTAAAACACAGCAGGCTGAAGCTGCAAGAGTGCTTCCTGGTTCAGGGCGTGCTGGGTGGGAGGTTGAGGACCTAGGTATTCATATACATTCATGATCACATATCTTTTATATTTCCTCTTGATATTTCAGTTTCATTTTCCCTTTTTAGCAGCCTTGTTTCTCAGACTTTATGTCAACTGTTGTTTGTCATTATATCTGATTTTCCTTTCAATCCATGCATAGGACTAAATTTAAAGTGGTTTTTGGTAATCTTGCTGTACATATACCAGTTAACTGTTGGACTCTACTTCCAAAGTCCTACATAAAACTAAATAAAAGTGGTTGTTAAGGCGCAATGGCGTTGTTTGATCCATAAAGCCAACCCCGCCTAGTGGGATAAGGCTTTGTTATTGTTGTTGTTAGTTTTGGAGCATATTGCAAGGACTTACGGAGGATTGCCTTGTTAACTTGGCTCTCATTGTTAAGTCCTGTGAGGATATTTAGAGCTCTTAGTTTCAAGTTAGAATACCTAATTCATCAAAAGAGAGCTAAGTTATTTGACGCAGTGACTGGTGATCATTGACGAGTTCAAATGAAGTTATGAATTGGTTCGGATGGCATTAACCAAGTGACGATGTAAATACCAATGGCAGGGATTGACAGGGATTCCAGAGAAAGAAGTAGAGACAGGGTGAGAGATCGTAATGATGGGGAGAGCAGGAACAGAGATCGAAATGAAAAAGAGAGGCCAAGCAGTCGGATCAGAGAGAGGGACAGGGGAAGGGATCGTGACTGGGATTATGATGATCGAGATAGAGATTATGGCCGTGATCGAGACCGGGACCGGGACCGGGACCGGGGTAGGCATCGTCACTAAACTTAGATGTAGAAGGGCATTTTTATGGATTGGCTATTATGATGAACTTGTGTTGGGTCTTTTTGTGCAAGGATTCCAATTGCTTTGAATCATATCCTTTCATGTGGGGATTTACATCATTTCATCTGATGAACGCCCATTTTACTTGGCATGTAGCTTTTGTAGAAACTTCGATATATTTTTTATGTGATTAGTTGTTACTTGCAAGGACAACATATCTGTCTGAGAATGTTCGCCTTCGGCTTGCATGAATTTTGAGTGTCATTAACGCCCATTTTACTTGGCATTTAGCATTTGTAGAATCTTTGATTTTTTTTTTTTTTGAGATTGGTTGTTAGTTGCAAGGACAAAATTTCTGTTTGAGAATGTTCGTCTTTTTCCCTCTCTCTCATTTAATGGTTAGTGTTTCTCCATGCAACTATGTTAAGGAACACTAAAAATTAGTTATGAAATTGGTTATATGTATAAAATATGGTAAAAACTCAGGTAAATTGATTTCACGTGAAGTTGATACCTCAAAGTCATTAGATAAAAATTTAATCAAATCAGTCAAATCATCTAACGGCTTTCAAGTATTAATTTCACGTGAAGTCGACTGCACTTGAGTTTTCACCGTAA
>NC_029787.2:9308479-9309742 GCF_000816755.2 Arachis ipaensis
ATTTATAGTTTATTAGTATATTAACCATGTTCATAATCATATTTACAACTATAGTATATAAAGTTATAAATATAAATTAGCTTTAAAATTAGAGTTTAATTTTGATGCACCAATAATGTAAAGTGTATTACGCAGTCGTGCGATTAATGTGAAATGTAGTTATTTTTTACTAATGTGGCGTTATATAATTGGATTTAGATGATTATTTAAGCGATTAATATGAAAAATAGTTATTTTTACTGATGTGATATTACATAATTAGATGCACTTGTAAAATTACTGACCGTGAATCACAATTAAATTCTTAAAATTATACTTAAAAAATAATATCTAAACCATATATATATATTAGACCTAGACCCGGCGAAGTAGCAAGTTTGAGTATTTGAACATTTTCTTAATAAAAGAAATGAATTAGTACGAAATTGAAAACATATACAATTTTATATAACAAATCCACCAAATATCAACAAAACACAAAATTATCTCATGATCCAAAAATTTTTAAAACAATAGTTGTTGTCCACAAGTTATAATTACCAAAATATTATATATATAATAATTCATTGGAAGGTCGTTAAATAAAGTTTAAATTTACGATAAATTTAATTTTTTATTTGTCAAATTAATAAATTAAACGGCCCACCTAATACATTTTATGTATTTTTTCAAAGTCTATTGACTAACTTATTTAATAAATTTTTTTATTGTTAAAATTTAAATATAAAATTTCTTTCTTCAAACATAAAATTTTTATCCTATTAACTAATCTCACATTTCTACAATATTATACGCATTTCATAAATTAAAATGTGAAATAATAATTTAATTTTTATAATTTTTTGAATCCAGAATCCAACCAAATTAAATCCAATAAATGCGTACCAATCAAGGCGATATTATAAAGGGAAAAAGACTTGTAAAATAAAAGAAAGAAAAAATGGAAAAAGAAAAAATAGAACGGAGAAGAGTGAAGATTTGAAAATCAAATCAAAGTTGAATTGACGATATTAGTGTTACCTAAAAAAAAAAGGAAAATCGAAATTGAAGTGTTCTACCGTGTAACAAAATCAAAATTGAAATAGGCACGGGGTAATAAGTAATAACACACGTGGGGTAAGGTTCGGCTATAAGGAACCGCCATGTCGCCAATACCTCCTCCGTTCTCCCAAATCTTAAAGCAGTTTTGTTTTAGATTTTCTCTCTCTCATTAATTAATAACTCTCCTACATTAACATTATATTATAAATAAATATATTATTT
>NC_029787.2:9309758-9332143 GCF_000816755.2 Arachis ipaensis
ATTTAAAAAATAATTTTAATACATAATTTTAAATAAATAATTATATAAAATCAATTTTTATACTGTTAATATATTAATATTAAATTTAAAATTAATTCACAATATGAATAAAAAACAAAACAAAGAATACATAATAAGAATATTTATTTGTTTCTAAAATATAAAAAATTTCCTTTCTCGTTCAATTCAATTTCTATGGAAAGCGCGTTCCATGCATCCCACCCCCACCGTGTTCCCTCCTCTCCTCTTCTTTCCGTTCGCAACAGTTTCTCTCTCTGTCTCTGCCCCTCTCTCTCTCTATCCCCCTGCCTTCTTTTCAATTTCACAATCTTCTCTCTTCTCTTACATCCTCTAATTCCCAACCCTTATAAATAAAACCCCCTCTTTCTTTGTTCTTCTCTCTCTTCCTCTCTCTACCGTTAGGGCACACCCTCTGCGTTCACCCCACCCTCTTTCTTGACTGCGATTCGTCGCCGGTAAGTTCCCTTCTCTTTCGTTCTCTTTCGTTCTCTTTCTCCCACTGTTTGTTTTAGGGTTCCCCGATCAATTCCTTCGATCGCTGACGACAAACTTTTCGGTATTTCCTTCGATTTTTTTTTATCAACTCTTTATTCAGTTTGTGCGCATCGGTTTAATGTGTGGAAAGGTGTTTGAATATATAACCTGATTCTCATTCTGCGTGCTGATTCTTGTTTAATCTGTGCTAATATCTGTATTATTATTATTATTATTTCCCCTGATCAGCGATTAGTTGCTGATATTGGGAGTTTGGGACCTGTTATCGTACTATGGGTAAATTAATTGGTGGGCTTTGGTATACAGATGATAACTTTGAGTACTGAAATCTCACAATTTTCTCGCGAAACATTCACTGAATCAACTCATTGTATTGGCAAGCATAAACAGTTGAACTCCTTTAGGGTTCTGCAGACCTTTTTTTTTTTTGCCTTTTGTAGTATACTGAAAGTTAGCTATAAGAAGGAGATCAATTAGAGTTAAACTAAAATTTTATCTACTGTGGTGCCTCTGAATGGCTGTACACAGTAGAGCAGGCCTTATGTTTGGAGATCATCGATTGTTTGCTTTTTTTTTTTAACGGAATAATTTATATATTCGGACCATAAAGATTACTTCTTCTAACCGCCTAGAACTGCCTATGATAACCGCTTTTGTGAGGCATAATATTCTAATTTCTATGGTGTTATGTTATTGGACTTTGTAGGGTTTGAGTTGCATAAGATAATTTCGTACCAAGATGAGCACTCGGTCAGGCAGGGGGGCTATAAAAAGTTACAGACGGAGGAAGACAGGTTTGGAAATTGACCTTAATCAGGAGCCTGGTGGTGAGAATCGTGAGCTGGAAGGACCTTCAACTCAGGTGGAACCCCAACAAGTTCAAGCTTCCCAGCAACAGCAGGCTGTACAGATGCCACAGCCAGCACAGCCTGCAACAATTGATGTGGAGGCCATTGTTGATGATGATGTTGTTGAATCTAGCCCAAGGGCTTTTGCTGAGGTTTATACTTTACTACATTACTACCTTCTCCTTGTGCTTTGTTTTTATAATTCTTTCAGTATTTCTAAGAAGTTCTTGGTGAATATTAATCTTGTTTTGTTCATTTTCCTTTGGCCATAGGCTAAAAACAATGCCAGAAACAATGCGAGAAGAAATCGTGAGAGGACTATAGTTGATGTGGATTTAGGTGAATGCTGAAACTCATTACCCCACTTCCACTATGCTTTCTTAGTTGCAATGATTGTTTGACATTGAGTTCAAGCATTTCCATTTTCTGGCAGCAACCGACCTAAATTTTAACCGATGCTTTATTATGCTGTTGGGGACTTGGGGTTACAACGTCTATTGTTTTCAATTGAGATCTGTTAGTTTAAGCCATGTAATGGTAACCAAATTTAAAGTTGTGCAGGATCCATGAACACCACTATCTAATTCAATGTTTTTTACATAGCTAGAGATTATTTATAATTTAGAAGTTGCAGTAGCAATTAATAGTGCATTGAAGCTCTAAATATTAGTATCTTATTACTTGTGTAAGAAAAAACGTTGTTGCCACATCATATCATGCTGATTATCTTGTTCATTCATTCTCTATGATCTGTTGGGTATCAGTTTGCTGGTTCCAACATGTAAGGGTTAGGTGCTAGGTGCTTTCTGTACTTGTTACATATGAAATGGAGTCTTCTAATCAGTGTGTTTTTTTATTAGTATCGATCATGATGGTTCTCTGTCATTCATGACTATTGCAGAAGATCAGAATAGGATAACCAACTATTGCCGCAACAAACGCAGAAGAGAGTCCTCAAGTCGAACAGTTATTAATTGTGATCTTTACATTAATTTGGAAAGCAGTAGCAGTTCTACGGTAAAGCCAAAATCACTTTCTACAAGTCTTGATTATGTGCATTGCTTCGTTAGCCCTCAACAACTTGTATTTTTACTAAATAAATTGGCTATCAGATAACGGCAGCCTGGTGAATGGGAGGATAGGAGCAACAATTGAGTTGTTTCCATGTGAACTTAATGGTCATGGGTTCAAGCCCTGTGATCAGCTACTGATGCTTGCATCAGGTTAGGCTGCCTACATTACTCCCTATGGGTTAGGCTGCCTAAATAGTTATTGCCATGTAGGAAAGATATGTTAGTTTTAATTCTTCTCTTTTGCAGCATGCTACATGAAAAATCTTAGTCAAATTTCAGTTTTTTGTTGTGAAAGAGAAAGTAACAACAAAAACAAGATTTGTTGTCTTCATTTTTTTTTACAAAATTATGGAAGCTGAAAATACTAAAGTTGAAAACAAAGACTTTACCAAACAAACCTTGTGCTTTCCAATTGATGTACTTTTTTGCCTCCAAAGTGCAAATTTGATCAGCTATCAATAATAGACCATTGCCTTAAACAATTAAACAAATAAAGGTCTTAAACCACTAGGATTGATCTATGGTGAGGGCCTGATCGCCTGAGGGATTTGGGTAGCATGCATGAGGTTTTAGATTCAAACCTCATTGCCTTAAATGTACCGACAAAAAATAAATAAATAAATAGAAGACTTAAAGACAATTGAGAATGTTCAATGTTGTTCAAAGTTCTGTATTGACTTGGATATTACTTTTGCAGAGGGAACCTGTTCAAAAGGCCCCTGAACCTCCAAAGGAGCCTGTCTTCAACTGTCCAATATGCATGGGCCCCCTGGTTGAAGAGATGTCAACAAGGTGTGGTCATATATTCTGTAAGAGTTGCATCAAAGCTGCAATAAGTGCTCAGAGTAAATGCCCTACATGTAGAAAAAGGGTTACTGTGAAGGAGCTTATAAGGGTTTTTCTGCCATCGACTAGCTGAAGGTATGGTTAAATTCAGTGAGGTTTATGCATTTTTCTCGAGTGCTTTTTTGTTTCTTCTGCATAAGCATTGGTGATTGTATGGCATTGCAAACTAAGCTTAAAACTTACAGCACGTTGATTGAAACTACCTTGTGTTCTTTAAATTGGATGATGGATGTAATGAACTTTCAAGGCCTTTTCTTTTTATTCTGCTGAACAAAAGACAAATAATAGCCTCTTGTTTTTTGATATCTTCTGCGCACTTTTTCAAATAATATGTATTGACATGCATATTGTGCTAGTATGCTACTATGCTTTTGTTATGTTTATTCAATTTTTTGATGATCCTTTTCTTATATTTACTTAGTTGCTCTTTTGACATGCAACAGGATTCTCATTACAGCTCTTTTAGAGTGGGGAGTGGATGAATTTTCTGAGTGGCTATATTTCTGATATTGTTCCCCACGGCAGAAGCTTTATCATTTGTTAAAGTAGCTGTTTCTCTCCTTTAATTTATGATAATATCAATGTCAATTACACAAATTTCCTTGACAGATATAAATTCCTTGCTCAGTTTTTTTGAGCTTCAAATTGTGAACCCTCCTTCAGTCTTTTTTTTTTTTAAATCTTCGGTGACAATATGTGGCCAGAGGCCGCTTATGACCCATTCTTGAATATTGGACTCAAGGGATTTGTGTGTGTATATTAAATATTAATACCCCTATGAGTGTAGTAATAGGATCTCTTAGTTGCCAGCAGCGGCAGCATCATCATCATTATTATTATTATTATTATTATATATACGTGCTTCTGCTCGGTGTTCTTTACTTAACAAAAGGCTTGCAACTTGCAAGGGCTTTTCAAATGGGAATATATGTTTCTTTTGCTGACTATAAAATCAGAGATTTTTAAGATGCAACAATCAAACCGTGTCTATTTTATATTAGATTCAATTATAGATACTTTATAAGAAAGATTTTATGCACTATCCAGGTGATTTAATATACCAAAAAGCAGGTTAAAAATTAAATAATAATAAAGTATTAGTAACCTCTTAGTTCTACATTGGTTTAATTTGTTAGAAGAGTAATTAAGTGTTTGTAACCTTTCAACTTCAAGTAGTTACAAATTGAACCTGAGCTTGATATTATTCACCAAGTATCCGAAATTTTAGAATAATCCAACTAAACGAGAATAGAGTAACATGTTTTCCGAAGAGTAGCACTAGCATCTAGCATGCCACATAACATGGTACATGGACTAGAAGATAATAGCAGGAAACCGAGCATGTTCAAATAGCAGCCAAGCATGTTCAAATAGCAGTAAACCGAGCATGTTCAACCTGTTTTTGAATACTTCTATAGATTAAACTTCCTTCTTCAATCATATAAAAGATGCGATACTTGCAAACAAAGGTCGCATCTAAAATGTTCAATTAAAAGACTGAACATCCGTGGGTGTTCTACTAATGTAGGCTATTAAGATTAGATCTAAAGGGTAAAGGCATATGTTGAAAAGTATATAACAAATTTAATTGGGTAAAATACTAAATGGGTCCCTACGTCTAGGCGTAATTCTGTTTTGGTCTTTAAGGTTTAAAGTGTTCTATTTGAATAAAAAAAAATTTCATTTAGCTTCAATGTAGTCCCACCATGATGCCAAAGTTAAATAATTAACGGAATGTCTTACATAACAGCAGTACAAGAACAAGGTCGATAATTTGGATAACAAGTACAAGTTTCAGAGGCATAAAATCAACCGTGGATGCATTAATACATTTATTTATCATTTTTTTTAGTTCTATAGAAAATAAATGTATTGATACATCCATAGTTGATTTTGTGCGTCTGGAGCTTGTATTTATTATCTAGATTATCGACTTTGTTCTTATACTGCTGTTATGTAAGACATTCCGTTAATTATTTAACTTTGATCTCACGGTTGGACTATATTGAAGTTAAATGAAACTCTTTTGGATTCAAATAAAACACTTTAAACATTAAAGACTAAAACAAGATTACCCCAAATGTAGGGACCAATTTAGTACTTTACCCATTTAATTTATAGATGGAGTATTAAACTCAAAGATATAGTAAACGACTAAATATATAAAAAATGCAACATTTATTTATTGAATTTTAAAAATAGAGTTAAATGGCATATTGTTTACGATTTTATTTGTATCCTCATGCTTGTGCTTTTTAGTAATTTTATATCCAAAAATTTTATTTTTCACTATAACAAAAATAGAATATTAGATGTCCCAAACTATTATTAGAACATTTTAAAGCCAGAAACATAAGTGCCTGACCGCAAGGACAATATTAAAAGAATCAGGAGCTTGGTGCTTTTGTTTTAGTTTAAAAAACACCTCAAGCAAATGAAACAATAAATAATAGTGAAAGGTTGATATTTTATTTTGATAAGATTTTGTTGCAGATGTGCTTTTCTTATTAAAACTGTAAAGCTGTGTTTGTTTCGGATAAGAGTATAAGATAAGACACTGAAAACAAAACTCAAATAATAGAGACACAAAATTTTGTATCTGTTTGATGATAAATTATAACAAATTATGAAAATCTAATTTATTTTTATTTTTTTTCATTTAAAAAATGTGAGAAAAAAATATAATAATAAAAAAAACAAAAATAATGAAAGAAAAAATAAAAAATAAGTTGTGTTTTAGTGTTTTTGTGTCATTTGATGGACACAAAACACACTAATTTAGTGTCCCTGGATACAATGTCTCTATCCATGTTTCATCTGTCAAAAACAATTTCATATTTCCGTATAGTGTCCTGTTTCTGAAAACAACAAGAAGGACACAAAATACACTAATTTAATATTCTTAAACACAATATTTCTGTCCATGTCTCATCTATCAAACACAATTTTATGTCTCCGTATTCCTGTTTCATGTCCCGTCTATGAAAACAAACCAGCCTAAAAGTGATATTGGCATCCATTTAGGAGTAACAATATTCACCCATCAATCTTAGATGCTTGATTTTGAATTTTTCACATATCTTGGGTGCCCACACGAATAAACATACTTAACCTCACAACCTTATGAATGCTCATGCATGTATGTAACTAGAATTTGTTTCCCCTTGATAATCTCAATAACAGTTTCTTTTCTTTGTCATGATATCTTTTCACACTTTTTACTCTGAATTTACTCATTCATACTCTATTATTTTTACTCCTGGTATTTTAAACCAAAAGATGTATAATTTATTGTACATATTTTCACTTAGAATTTCTTATAAAATTGTTAAATGAACAGTTAGTTAAGGGCTTGAGGCCTTCGTCAGTTTAATAATAATTAAATTTTTTAAATTTGTAATTTTCCTTTTTATTTTAGTATTAAATTTGCCATTTTTTTCCCTTTTTTTTTTGTCATGAATTTATCCATGTTTTTGGTGTTCGATTTTGTGAACTCGTTTCTATCGGCCTTCTCAGTTTTGGGCCTTGCACACACTTTTGGACCCTTAGTAGCATTCAACTAATTTATTTTAACAGTATAAATACGAAAACTAGGGTTTTAGTTTTGCAGCAGCAAGCATTTTGCAGAAGCCGAATCAGTGAGAGAAGCTTGCAACGCAGATATGGTAAGGAACAACACGAAGAAGAAGAAGATTGTGTACTTTAAGCCTTTGTTGTTGATCCAATTAGCTTAGAAATTTTACTGATTCACTTTTTTTCATTGTCATGTTCTGTTTCTTAGGCTCCTAAACGAGGTGGAAAAGCGCCAGTTCCAGCTTCGAAGAAGAAGCCTGTAAGTTTCTCCTCCTTTTGTTTTCTTGTTGTCAGATTCACGATTATGATTCTAGGATTTCATTTTCTGGTTTTTTTATTCATTGTTTTGATTCTCATGCATTTCTTCAGGAGAAGGTTACGAACCCGTTGTTCGAGAAGCGTCCTAAGCAGTTCGGGATCGGAGGAGCATTGCCGCCAAAGAGGGATTTGACTCGTTTCGTGAAGTGGCCTAAGACCGTACAAATCCAGAGGAAGAAGAGGATCCTTAAGCAGAGGTTGAAGGTTCCACCAGCTTTGAACCAGTTCACCAAGACCCTTGACAAGAACCTTGGTGCGTAAATAATTATCTCCATTTTGTTTCATTTGCCTTGTTTTATGTTTGTTTAATGCTTCAAGTGTAGTAATATGTCCTCTTATTTATTTAGAAATTTTTTAATGTTAATCGTAGCTTTTATTGGATACCTTGCTATTTAGAAAATTGTTGTTTCATGCATTGGACAAGGCCTTGTAATTATTCTGACTACACTGCTTTGCATCATTATTGTGTCTTCTTATCAGTTTACATCTTAAAACATTAGATTTTGTTAGCATGATTACTTTTGCTTAATTCACTATTAATAGCCGAGTAGTGAGTTGTGTGACTTTAGTGTGTTTGATGTATTATCTTGCTGTCAGTGTAATGATTCAATATTTAACAAGTACATTGGTTGTTTCGTTCTTGTTGCAATTTTGATTTAACATTCGAACTTTGCATAGCTCATGAGTTGCATTGTTTATTTACTGTAGGTCATTACATGTTCATTACTGGTCGAAATTGTATTAGTGTGTCTGTTAATATCTTTGGGTTTATTCTTCTTTTGTTTGCATTAGTTGTTATGGTCTTCATTAACATTTGATGATCTTTCATGTAGCAACCAGCCTTTTCAAGATACTTCTGAAGTACAGGCCAGAGGATAAAGCTGAAAAGAAGGAGCGACTTTTGAAAAGGGCCCAGGCCGAGACTGAGGGCAAAACTGTTGAAGCTAAGAAGCCTATTGTTGTGAAGTATGGTCTCAATCACGTTACCTACCTTATTGAGCAGGTTGTATTCTATTTTAACATGGAATAACATCAGCTTTTACACCTTAATGTTCTTTAATATTGATTATTGACCTAAAAAGCTATCTCCTTGCAGAACAAAGCTCAATTGGTTGTGATTGCTCATGATGTGGACCCAATTGAATTGGTTGTCTGGCTTCCCGCATTGTGTAGGAAGATGGAAATTCCATACTGCATTGTCAAGGGCAAGGCTCGCCTTGGATCGGTAAGTCCACCCACCCGCATTTCTCTCAACCGTGACTTCACACACTTGTTGACACTAGTGGTTATTTGCGACAACCCTATTTGTGGCTGATTCAATTTGTATCTACTCTACAGATTGTCCACAAGAAGACGGCATCTGTTTTNTTAATTTCAACTAAATTATCTTAGTTATTGTATATTCACGCTCTCAAGAAAACTGATTGTGTCTTATGTATTGGTTTGTTTCCAGGCTAACTTCAATGACAAGTATGATGAGTACAGAAAGAAATGGGGTGGCGGTATCATGGGTTCTAAATCCCAAGCCAAAACTAAGGCAAAGGAGAGGCTTCTTGCTAAGGAGGCTGCTCAGAGGATGTCTTAGAGTATTCTTATATTTTGTTGCTTTAGAGTTGCTATTTTTGTGTTTTAATCTTTGATCTTTTAATTAAATCTAAGGATATTTTTGGGAGACTACTCTTTGTATTGTCACAATATATACGTTTGGTTTTCAAATGAGCTGAGCATTTCATTGTTTATTTTTCCACCGCCCCTTAGTCCTTAATGGAAACAAGGTAGCCGTTCACATATTCTCGTGGATCTAAAGATGACTTAAATTGGTATAGATCCAAATTTAATTGTTCGAGTTACAATATTAACTTGATACCGTCTGCTTTGTTTTTAGATATTATTGCTTGCCAAATTTTAACGAGCTCATGGATCCTTATGTTTTCTCCTAACGCGGGTCTCGTTTTTAGATTTGCCTGCGTTATTGAGATTGCTGTGCTTTGAGTTAACTTGAGACGAAGCAACTAATAAATCAAGCGGTGGTATGTATGTAAAGGATATGAATGAAAACGTTGTCTCGCCCACTATTAATTTGTTCTGAATTAGTCGCATCCTGGGTAGAAATCAGAACTCCGATGTTGTTTTATTTATCAGTTTGCACATGATGTTAGCTAATATAAGCGAGGTCTCACTATGTTGGGGTCAAGTAACTTGCTTTAAACTTCCTTTTAGATCAGGTATGGTTTTTATGTATACAGTATACACGGTGTTAATGTATAAAATAAAGGGATTACACTGTTGTCGCATAAATCTTAAGAAAATTGATGAATATTTTGTTTGGTTTTGCTGGCGAATTAATTTCTTTTAACCACAATCTTCTAACAAAATAAAAATTGAGCAAGAAAGTTTGAGTTATTGTGAAGATAGAATATAAATATAAAAGAAAAAAGAGAAATATTGTCTCTTAGGCTGCGTTTGTTTTTAGAGACAGGACAGAACATGACACTTTTAGAGACAGGACAGAACATGACACTGAAACGGAGACACTAAAAATTATCTTTTGTATATTGTGTTTGGATACGATGGACAAGACACTAATGTAATGTCTAGTATTATGTTTGGATACACATAGACAAGACTAAAATATTATATGAAATGACTAAAATAGCCCTGTGATTCCAAATTTTCTACATCAATATAAATTAATTTAATAAAAAATGAGTACGTAGGAGTACAATTTTTTTTTTAATCTAAAAACTGATTTTTTTTATAAAAAACTGATTTTTCTTTAAATTATATAAAATCAATTACAATTTATAAATTATTTTTTAACATTTTAAAAGATTAATTTTACTTTTGCTAATATTTATCTTTCAAAAATTTCAAGATTAATTATTTTTGTTATTATTTTTATTACAAATCAAATAATATAATATAAGTTTAAAATGGTATTGAAGTAAAACGATAAAAAGAAAAGAATTATCTACCCCCAATAAAAAAATTTTACAAAAAGGAGAGAGTACCTGGAAAAGAAAGAGATAGAGGAAGAAAAGGAAGAAAAAAAAAGTATCTCTAAACAACGCAATAGGAAAAATAAGAAGGGGTAATAGTGGAAAAAAGGAAAACAAAATTTATAGAAATTGTCCGTGTCCACTCTTCCAAATCCCGTGTCCATCATTGTCCTTCGTGAAAGAATGGACACAAAAGTATAAAAAACTGTTACGGAGACAATATGTCCACTGTCCATGTCTCTGCTTCCAAACACTTTTTAAACAAGTGTTGTCCATGTCTCCGTGTCCTGTCCCCAAAAACAAACGCTACCTTAGTGACAAAAAAAAGTTCCTTCTAATTTTTTTTTCCATTTACTAATAATCAAAGAGCAGAAAAATTGCATGAAGATACAACAAAATTTATAGAAAGCATAACGGTTCAAATAAATAATTCATTAACGTATTTTGTATTACCAGCGACAATATTTTGTTGTTACGATGGGCAACCGGAGATTAATGGGGGGATTAATAGGGGGTGGTACTTGCAAAGACACTCCGATGCCTAAGTCAGCATGGGGTTAAGTAGGTTTAGAATGTATTGGAACTTAGTGATACCTGAGGGGTGTTAGGGTATTTATAGTGGTGATCCAATAACCACCGTTGGAGTAGTGCCACCTTTTTAGGTGGATAACCGTCCCTTTATCTAGGGATTGTTGGGATATGACTTCTAGAAGTGGGTTGAGAGATTTTAGGGGCAGTTACTTATTTGAATAAGTGTTATCTGTCAGCTATCTCTTGAGCCCGACTTCTTTAGAAAGAAGTCTGTGTTGAGTCCGACCTCTTCTAAAGAGGTCGGTGAATAACGAAGGCCAATCTTTGGATTGGGCCTTTTGGTGTATTTGGACCTGAGCCTTAGTGTTGGGCCAGTGTATGAACAGTGCCCCTACTCGAGTTCAATCTCTTTTTCTTAAGAGTTGGATTCGAGTATTTGAACTCGGGCTTGTAGGCTCTGTATGATTGGTTTTACCACATCTTGCTTAACCAAAGAATATTTCTTGTCCTAGTTTCGTACAACTCGTTCAGTTCGAGTTGTTTTGAGGATACATGACTTGTTTTAATACAAATCACCTTTCTGAAACTTATTCTGATTTCTTACGACTTGTTTCGATACAAATCGTTTACTTCAAAAATCGTGATTATTTATGAGTATAACCTCATCTAGCTCGTTCGATGTGAGTAGTTTTAAGGTCTTACGATTTGTTTCATTTCAAATCGTTTAATTAAAACGTGGCTATTTCTTGATCTAATTTCATACAACTCATTTAAATTTAAGCTGTTTTTAGGATTCACAACCTGTTTCAGGTACAACTTGTTTATTTTGAATCCTTTTAAAGTATCAGATCATCTTTATAACCATCGGACTTCGTTGCTTTATCCATTGTGCCCCTTCTCGAGGTTGAGCTTTATGAAGTTGGACTCGAGCAATCAAGCAGAAAGGATTTTCGAATGAAGCCTTTTTTTGTTGAACTCATTCATTCTGAGTTTTTTATAGAAGACTTGTTTTTTCCGACTTGTTTTGCTGACTTTAGCTTCTTAATTGCTTTTACAGAAATGGCGAAGAAGAATTCCAGAGAGTCTTACCAGAGAGTTCAGGAGGCCAAAGCGAGGTCCCGCGCCAGAGTTGGCGGCGCTAGGGTAACTGGTCCTTCTCTTCCTTCCCCTCCCCCTCCTTCTCACAATTTGGGGACCCCTACCCGACCTATTGTTCTTTCTTCCACAGCTTCTTCTCAGCCATCCCCTCCTCCCCGATCTTCCCCTGAGCCAGAAAAGAAGAAGCGCAAGACTTTAGAGTCTGGCTCTTCTTTTGAAGGTGAGGCCAAGGTGGATGCGCCTTAGTTCGTTCGGAAGCATATCTATCATCATACTCGTATAAGTATGGATGATGCTTCTGTTCGAAACCACCTTACTATTCTGGCTCAGGAGAGTATCAGGGCGGCAGGGGTGTGCACAAAGTTCCTTGATATTTTTGAGAAGACTCCCCTTATCTCTCTGGGTTCATCCTCGATGGTTGAAGAGCTGGAGGGGAGGCTTCTCTTATATCAAGGGCAGGAGAAGGCGCTGAGGGAGGAGGTCGCCAAGTTGAAGGAAGAGAGGAATGGTCTCCAGAAGAGGAAGAGGAAGCTGCAGGCCCAATGTTCTATGGCGGAGGGCCTGAGGGAGAAGGCGCAGGAGAGTTATTCGAGTCTGTTCGAGGATCTTGTGGAGGTGAAGAAGGATTTGATGAGAGCTCGGGAGGCCTATACAGAGTTGGAGGACTCCATTGCTGACGGGGCTGAAGAAGCATGGAGGATCTTTAAGGAACAGGTCGGGGTTCTTGCTCCCGACCTGGATCTCTCTCCTTTGGATCCGGATAAAATTGTGGTCGACGGAGCTATCGTCTCTCCTCCCTCTCCCCGCTATGTCACCGAGTCTGATCTAAAGGCTCGGGGGCAGAGGATAATGGAGTCCCCTCTCCGATCAAAAGATGCCCCGAGTTCTTCGAAGGCTCCTGGGACTTCTACTCCATCTCCTATGGACACTTCTCTTCCTGGCCCTGATGGCGTTCCGACCGCTCTCCCTGACTCTGGTGGTGCTCCGACTACTCTCCCTGACTCTGGTGGTGACGTCCTTCCTAGCTGAAAAAAAAATTTGTTGTGGCTATATGGGGCCCGGCCTGTGGGTCTCCCTCTTTTTTAAACTTATTTGTTTTTATGGTGATGGTCTACTGACATTTTTCTTGGCCTTTTAAGGCCGTAAACAAAATATTTAGAAATACCCTTTTTTGGATAAGGGTTTAGGTTATTTTTCTTTTTCTCGTTGTGTGCATGCCTTTCTGTTTTTAGGTTTCTAAAAACCTTTTTGATCCTTTTTTTTGAAAACCCCTTTTTCTTGGCTGACTGTCCGTCCTTTTAAGTTTCTTTTTTCTTTAAGAACTTGGGACAGTCTTTTGCCTTGCCGCTTTTAATATGTTTTTCGATCTCTTTTTGGTATTCCTCATACTCAATTTTTTGATTTATTGAGTTCTTATGACTTAGGTTATTTTTGCGATGCGTTTTCTTTGCTTCTCGGTTTTTCCGACTTATGAGTCGGATTTTCTGAGTTTCTCACGATCAACTTTTATAACATCTTTACACCGACTTGTACCTCGTCGTTTCATCCTGACGACCATCTAGGTCGGTTCATGGGATTTTCATGTTTTGTCGAGCTTAAGTCGGCGCGTTTCGTAGAAAGAAAGAAAAACGAGAAGGAATTTATAAGAGATAAAAGATCTTTACTTATTTGCGAAGGTACTTTTACTGCTACCAAGGGTTTTTTACTATCTATGATCCCTTAGACTCTACTGTGATGCCTCGTTAAAAACCCCCCCTTTAGAAAAAACCCTTTTCTTTTGGGAAAAAATCATGAAGTTGGAAAAAAAGTACATCACGGAGTAGAGTTCGCTTTTAACTATAGTACCTTTTCATGTTACAAGCATGCCACGACCTTGGTAACTCGGTGCCGTTTAAGTCGGTCACCTTATAATAACCTTTTCCTAAGACCTCACTAATTTTGTATGGTCCCTTCCAATTAGCAGCGAGCTTTCCTTCCCCAGATTTGTTGACTCCAATGTCATTTCTGATTAAGACCAAGTCGTGTGAGGTGAAACTTCTTCGGATGACTTTTTTGTTGTATCTGGTAGTCATCCTTTGCTTCAATGCCGCTTCTCTTATCTAGGTTTGTTCTCGAACTTCAGGGAGCAGTTCAAGCCCCTCCTTGTGCCCCTGTATGTTTCCAACCTCGTCATGGAAGATCACCCATGGACTTTGCTCGTCAATTTCTACTGGTATCATGGCGTCTACACCATAGACAAGTCGGAAGGGTGTTTTCCCTGTGGCAAATTGAGGCATCGTCCGGTAAGCCCATAACACTTGTGGGAGCTCCTCAGCCCAGGCTCCTTTTGCATCTTGTAGCCTTTTCTTCAGTCCTGCCAGTATGACTTTGTTAGCTGCCTCGGCTTGTCCATTTGCTTGTGGATGTTCCACCGAGGTGAACTGGTGTTTGATCTTCATACTGGTTACTAGGCTTCTGAAGGTAGAGTCGGTGAACTGGGTTCCGTTATCTGTGATAATGGAATGAGGTATCCCGTACCTTGTGATGATATTTTTGTAGAGGAATCTCCGACTTCTCTGGGCTGTGATGGTGGCTAATGGTTCTGCTTCTATCCACTTTGTGAAGTAGTCTATTCCCACAATTAAGTATTTGACTTGTCCTGGGGGCTGGGGAAAATGTCCTAACAGATCCATTCCCCATTTTGCGAAGGGCCATGGAGAAGTTATACTGATGAGCTCCTCGGGGGGAGCCACGTGGAAATTTGCATGCATCTGGCATGGTTGGCAATTTTTCACAAATTCTGTGGTGTCTTTCTACAAGGTCGGCCAGTAGAACCCAGCTCGGATTACTTTTCTGGCTAGCGACCTGGCTCCGAGGTGGTTTCCACATATCCCATTATGAACCTCCTCTAGTACTTCAGTGGTCCTTGAGGTCGGTACGCACTTCAGCAATGGTGTTGATATTCCTCTCTTATAGAGGATATTTTTCACCAGAGTGTAGTATTGTGCTTCCTTCCGGATTTTCTTGGCCTCTTTTTCCTCTTTGGGGAGGATGTCGAATTTTAGGTATTCCACCAAGGGATTCATCCATCCGAGGTTTAGCCCGATTACTTCAAGGACATCTTGTTTGTCCTCTGCTTTCACCACAGAGGGTTCTTGGAGAGTTTTCTGGATCAAGCTTCTATTATTCCCCATAGTTTGGTACTTGCTAACTTGGAGAGGGCGTCTGCTCTGCTATTAAGATTCCGAGTTATATGCCTGATCTCGGTTTCTGCAAAGCACCCAAGGTGCTCCAGAGTTTTTTCCAAGTATCTCTTCATATTTGGGTCTTTGGCCTTATACTCTCCATTTATCTGGGAGGTCACCACTTGAGAGTCACTGAATATCATCACTTTTGTTGTACCGACCTCTTCTGCCAGCTTCAAACCTGCAATCAGGGCTTCATATTCTGCCTGATTATTAGAAGCGAGAAATTCAAATTTGAGGGAAACCTCTATTTGTGTTCCCCTTTCATTAATCAATATTATGCCTGTACCGCTTCCTGTCTTGTTTGAGGATCCATCTACGTATAGTTCCCATGTAGTTGGCTTTTCCTCTTGGTCTCCCGCGTACTCCGCTATGAAGTCGGTGAGACATTGGGCTTAAATTGCCGTCCGGGTTTTGTACTTCAAGTCGAACTCGGAGAGCTCTATTGCCCATTGAACCATTCTCCCTGCAACATCCGTCTTTTGGAGGATTTGCTTCATAGGTTGGTTCGTTCGGACTCTTATTGTGTGGGCTTAGAAGTAAGGCCGTAACCTCCGTGAGGCTATTACTAAGGAGTAAGCGAACTTCTCTAGTTTGTGGTACCTTAGTTCAGGGCCTTGTAGGACTTTGCTGGTGAAGTACACGGGATGCTGCCCGACCTCATCTTCTCGTATTAGTGCGGATGCTACAGCTTTGTCTGCCACAGACAAGTATAGGACGAGATCCTCCCCAACTAGAGGTCGGGTCAGGATTGGAGGTTGGCTCAAGAATCTTTTGAACTCCTGGAATGCTTCTTCGCACTCTGGAGTCCATTCAAACTGACATCCCTTTCTTAGTAGAGAGAACAGTGGGAGGGATCTTAGTGCTGATCCTGCCAAGAACCTGGAGAGGGCTGCAAGTTGACCATTCAATTGTTGAACCTCTCTTAAGCAAGTCGGGCTTTTCATTTCTAGGATGGCTTTGCATTTGTCGGGATTTGCTTCAATCCCCCTTTGCGTCAGCATAAACCCCAGGAATTTTCCAGCCTCCACTGCGAAGGTACACTTTGCGGGATTTAGCCTCATCCCGTGTAACCTTATGGTGTTGAAGACTTGCGAGAGGTCTGTCAAGAGGTCGGTTTCTTCCTCGGTTTTTACCAGCATGTCGTCTACGTAGACTTCCATTAAATTCCCGAGGTGGGGAGCAAACACCTTATTCATCAGCCTTTGATATGTGGCCCCGGCATTTTTTAATCCAAATGGCATGACCACGTAGCAGTAGTTTGCTCTAGGCGTGATGAATGATGTTTTTTCTTGATCCGACTTGTACATCGGGATCTGATTGTATCCTGAGTAGGCATCCATAAACGACAAGTATTGATACCCCGAGCTAGAGTCCACTAGAGTATCAATGCTTGGGAGTGGATATGGGTCCTTGTGATATGCCTTATTCAGGTCGGTATAGTCGACGCACATCCTCCACTTGCCGTTTTGCTTCTTGACTAGTACTACGTTTGCTAGCCAGGTTGGATATTTAACTTCTGTGATGAAGCCGGCTTCCAGGAGTGCTTGTACCTGCTCCTCCACCGCTTGAGCTCGTTCTGGGCCGAGCTTACGCCTCCGCTGGTGTACAGGTCGTGACCCCGGATATACCGAGAGCCTATGGGACATGAGCTTGGGGTCTATCCCAGGCATGTCGGAAGCTTTCTAGGCAAAGAGGTCAGAATTATCTCTTAAGAACTTTGTCAATCTTTGCTTGAGGTTTTCTTCCAGGTTGGCTCCTATGTTGGTATTTTTTCCTTCCTCTTCGCCGACCTGTACTTCTTCAGTTTTTCCTCCTGGTTGTGGTCGCAGCTCTTCTTTGGCTCTCGCGCCGCCGAGCTCTATGGTGTGGACTTCCTTGCCTTTTCTTCTCAGGTCCAGGCTTTCATTGTTATATTTTCTTGCCAATTTTTGATCTCCCCGTACCGTTGCTATCCCCGCATATGTCGGGAATTTTATGCAAAGATGAGGGGTAGACACCACTGCTCCGAGTCGATTTAGGGTAGCTCTGCCAATTAAGGCATTATATGCTGACCCCACGTTGATGACTATAAAGTCTATGCTCAGAGTTTTGGATTTTTTCCCCTTTCCGAAGGTCGTGTGGAGGGGTAGAAATCCTAGTGGTTTTATTGGCGTGTCGCCTAGTCCGTACAAGGTATCAGGGTAGGCTCTTAACTCCTTTTCATCTAACCCTAGTTTGTCGAACGCGGGCTTGAAAAGGATGTCCGCTGAACTCCCTTGGTCTGCTAGAGTTCTGTGGAAATGGGCGTTGGCTAGGATCATGGTTATCACCACTGGATCATCGTGTCCAGGGATTACTCCTTGCCCATCCTCTTTTGTAAATGAGATGGTTGGGAGGTCGGGTGCTTCACTCCCGACCTGGTAAACTCGTTTGAGGTGACTTTTGCGAGATGACTTGGTGAGTCCCCCTCCCGTAAATCCTCCCGAGATCATATGTATGTGTCTCTCGGGGGTTTGTGGTGGTGGGTCTCTTCTGTCTCCGTCATCTTGCTTTCTTTTCCCACGATTGTCCGACCTTTCCATGAGATATCTATCAAGTCGGCTTTCTCTGGCCAGCTTTTCTATCACATTTTTGAGGTCGTAGCAATCATTTCTTGAGTGACCATACATCTTGTGGTACTCACAGTAATCGCTGCGACTTCCTCCCTTTTTATTTTTGATGGGCCTGGGAGGCAGCAGTCTTTCAGTATTACAGATTTCCCTGTATACATTCACTATGGAAACTTTTAGAGAAGTATAAGAGTGATATATTCTCGGTCTGTCGAGACCGACCTCTTCTTTTTTCTTGGGCTCACTTTCTTTCTTTTTTATCGAGTGGGGGTGCCCAGGTCGCCAACTCGGCTCTCGTAGTCTGGCATTCTCCTCCATGTTGATGTACTTTTCTGCTCTTTCTTGTACATCACTCAAGGAAGTGGGGTGCCTTTTTGATATGGACTCCGAGAAGGGGCCTTATCTAAGTCCATTTACTAGCCCCATGATGACTACCTCAGTGGGCAGGTCTTGAATCTCCAAGCACGCTTTGTTGAACCTTTCCATATAATCCCGTAAAGGTTCTCCGATTTCCTGCTTTACTCCCAGGAGGCTCGGTGCGTGCTTTACTTTATCCTTCTGGATGGAGAACCTCATTAAGAACTTTCTCGAAAGGTCCTCAAAGCTGGTAACCGACCTTGGAGGGAGGCTGTCGAACCACTTCATCGCCGCTTTTGACAGGGTGGTCGGGAAAGCTTTGCAGCGAGTTGCATCAGAAGCATCAGCCAGATACATCCGACTTTTGAAATTGCTTAAATGATTCTTCGGATCTGTGGTTCCGTCATAGAGGTTCATATCAGGGCTTTTGAAGTTTCTTGGAACTTTTGCCCTCATTATGTCCTCACTGAATGGATCCTCTCCTCCCAGGGGCGACTCTTCTCAGTCGCCACGGGAGTTCCGACTTCTAAGGGAAAATTCTAGCTTCAAGAGTTTTTCTTCTAACTCTTTTCGTCGCTCTATCTCTTCCTTGAGATTTCGGTTCGCCTCTCGTTGTCGCTCTAATTCCTGTTCCAGCTGTTCCAAACGACCTTGGTGGCCATGGACCAACCCCATTAGCTCGGCTGCATGGGGTGGCCCTTCCTTTCCTGATTCTCGTCCCTCCGAGGAGGGTTAGGTCCGCGTCGTTGTTTCCGGTATCTAGGTTTTCTTGTTCGGAATTAGACGCTATATGACCATATCTTCTGGTGAATTGTCCGCCATCACTGGTTGATCTCTCGGGTTCCCCGGCAACGGCGCCAATGTTATGATGGGTAACCGGAGATTAATGGGCTGGACTCGTTAAATGTCCCTAGTGTTTGGCGAAAGTTTTAATTTTACTCCGAATGTTTTTAAAGGATTTCAATTTATTTCTCTGCTAAAATTATGAATGATCGACAGTAAATAGCATCGTAACAGAAAGTACAATTTAGAGATTCCAAAAACAGTTAAAGAATCAAATTTAAGTTACTACATGGCAGTACCAATTAGTTCAGCATAAAGCCACAAAAATCAAATAGTGGCAAATGCATAAACACAATTTTACCATTAAGGGCATATATCTAATATCTAATTCTTCTAAAATCAAGTTTTGATAACATTTTTCTTTTTCCCAACAGAAGAGGAAAAGTAAATTCTAGAATGGAATGAAGTAGAGTAAATTTACCAACCCGTAGCTAAAATATTTGTATAAGATTATATATGATGAAATATCTGCAGTTTTGGCACTTTTACTTCATAACAATGTACCTGGAGAAGATGGATGAAAACAGTAAATTTCATTTATCATGTATGTAAAGAAATTCTCAAATGTTGGATGCACAATATAATATAATATAATATACTTTTTTTACTTACTCATACGCAACATATATTTTTTTACAAAGTCAAAATATTTTTTTTATTCATCAACATATTCATAATAACAAAAATTATAACAAATTATACATCTTATTATTATTATTATTAACGTTTATTTTATAAAAATTATTGTTATATTCTTAAAATATTTATAAATTACACAATAATATTCTCATTACAAAATATATATGCATAAAAAAATAGAAACACATAAAAAATAAAATAAATTTTAAATACAGTAAAAAAAATAAATTTATCCACTTACATAAATAGAATGATCCAAATAATTGATAATATGTTCTTCAGGCGCTAGATAATTACGTACCATTTTTTTTAATCCTTAGAACTAATATTTTTTTTAAACTCACCACTATTCATTAACTAACACAAACACACACTTCCTTTTTTTCTTCTCTCTTATTTTGGCTTCAGCTCAATAGGATGGGAAGAAACACTTCATGAATGGGAGGAGAAGCTCACCAAATGCATATATATATATATATATAACTTTTTCTTAATTAGGGTTAGTTACTTCTCATAACCTCAGTGGCTCAGTTCTCGCCGTCACTCTCACTCACTCAATTAGGGTTAGCAACCCCTTTGGCCCTTTCTCAATTCTCACTTCCTCTGTTCCTCAGCTCTTCTCCTCTCCAAGACCATAGCCTCGCCACCTCGGTTCAGTTCAACCCAGTACCTGCCGTCGAATTTGCTTCAGTTCCGCGTCTCCTTCAAACCGCCTGTACCTGTCGGCTGTCGCTCCTCCTCTGCGCAACTCGTCTCTGCCATCGTAAGTTCGCAACTCGTCGAATCGTCTGATTCGTCTCATTGCCACTCCTCCGCAGCGCGTCTCTTCCGCGTGACCGCGACTTCTTCAAGCCGCCTGTGCTGGTCGCTCCTCCTCCGCGCCGCCTCTCAGTCCAAAATCCTCTGCGCTCCCTCCGCCCTCCGGCTTCCAAGTCGCGCACTAGACGAGCCACCCCGTGCCTCCTCTGCATCGGAATTGACCCTCGTCCAGTCGTCCGCGCCTCTCCTGATTCTCCTCGGTACAGTTCTTGCCCCTATCCCAGCCTTTCTTTTCTGTTTGAATGATTTGATATGTTTAATCTGCGGCTAATTTTGGATGTATCATGCGAATAGACAAAGAAGAAGTTCTTTTATTTTTGGGTGATAACAGATTGTTTGGGTAGTTTCCTGAGTTTGTAACTAAGTTGTAACTGAGTTTCCTGACTTTCCCAGCTTATCTTTTCTTTTTGAATGATTTGATATGTTGAAACAACTTGTTTGGGTTGAATCACAAACTGTTCTGTTTCATTTGTTAACAAAATATGCAGTTAGTTGGAATAAAACTTGAAAATTTGAAGTTGTTTTGGCTTCTTTGTTGATTGGTTATAAGCAGAAGTTGTTTTGGCTTCTTTATCATTCTTATGCATTCTGGAGTTTATTTTATTCTGATTTTACAATTGTCATAGTCTTCTAATTGTGGAGAGAATCACAAACTACATACTGTTCTGTTTCCTTGGTTAACAAAATATGCACTTAGTTTTATGTTGATGTTAACTTTGATGTCATTGAGTTCCTTCAGCCTCATCACAATTTGCAACTTTTGGATATTTATGGATACCTTAACTCCACATTCCCAAGGTGGGTTTCAGATCCTTCATTCAATAATCTTAGCTCAATTACTTTGGAGGAATGTGTCTGTGAATAGCTCAATTACTTTGAAGTTGTTTTGGCTTCTTTAATTAAGGAAATATGCTCATGGTGTTCTTGTGCATTCATGCTTTGAGTTATCATTTTTATGCATGTTTAATTCTGATTTTATTTTGATTTTGTAATTGTGTATTTTGATTTGAGGTTGTGGGCACCTTTGGGAAGTAAAGGTGATATATTGATTAATCTTCATTTATGTTAATTTGTTTCATAGTACCGATTAATTTGTTAATTGTTATCTCTTTTAATTTTCAGGTTTAAATCTTAATTTGTAAACTTTTAATGATGATGAAGATGTTGAAAGTGATCAAGAATAAGGGTTGAAGATCATTTTATATCTAATATTGTAATTTCTTTATTATGGTGTTAAATTTGTAGTGATCTAACAATTTTTTTTTTAATTTCAAGTTATACTACCTGCAGGTAGTGATGGGGCAGGTAATACCTGAGTAAAAGGATGGCGGGGCGGGGTCGGGTAGGGCAAAACCCCGCTCCTACCCGCCCCACTGCCACCCCTATTCGGAATCAGACGCTGTATGACCATCTTCGGGTGAATTGTCCGCCATCACTCGTTGATCTCTCGGGTCTCCGGCAATGGCGCCAATGTTACGATGGGTAACCGGAGATTAATGGGCTGGACTCGTTAAGTTGGCTCAATCGCCTGAGGAGGGAAGCCTTTGAAGGGATTCGCGCTTTTGGGACCTCCGTCCGACTTGTGAGTGTGAGTGAATGGGGGGTAGTACCTGCAAAGACACTCCGATGCCTAAGTCAGCATAGGGTTAAGCAGGTTTAGAATGTATTGGAACTTAGTGATACCTGAGGGGTGTCAGGATATTTATAGTGGTGATCCAATAACCACCGTTGGATTAGTGTCACATTTTTAGGTGGATAACCGTCCATTTATCTAAGGATTGTTGGGATATGGCTTCTAAAAGTGGGTTGAGATATTTTAGGGGCAGTTACTTATTTGAATAAGTGTTATCTGCCAGCTATCTCTTGAGCCCGACTTCTTTAGAAAGAAGTCTGTGTTGAGTCCGACCTCTTCTAAAGAGGTCGGTGAATAACGAAGGCCAATCTTTACATTGGGTCTTTTGGTGTATTTAAACTTGGATCTTAGTGTTGGACCAGTATATGAACACTTGTTATCCACTCCCCTCTCCTATTCCCTTAGTAATGCAGTCACACATAATTAAAATTCATTGTTGCACAGATTATCATGTACAAATACTTATGAGTAGGAGTA
>NC_029787.2:9332160-9351973 GCF_000816755.2 Arachis ipaensis
ATAAAGCCGCTTACTACTTTCCCGCCATCTACAGAGAGCGAGAGATTCACCCGCCATTTTCATTTCCACTCTCAATTCCAAAAACCAGACATGTCTTCTTCTTCGGCCCCCTCCAAAACCCTAATGGATTTCTTCCAACCACCTTCCAAACGAATCAAAACCACTCCCACTTCACTCTTAATCCCCAACTCCAACGACGCCAGTGGCTCCTCCGCCTCACTCTCCGTTGACCAGAAATCACGCGTCGATTACAACAAGCACCTCGCAAAATCCAAGCGCAACCTCAAAATATGCCTCGATAAGGTCTCCAACTCCAAAGGTATTTTTCTTCACTTTCACATTGATGCCTTTACGTCGTTTTGGTTATATAGCATTGTCGTTTTACCGCGGTGGTAGGTTTTGTGAAACTGGAGGAGCTGCTGGTAGAGGACACGTGGTTGGAAGCACTCTCTGGTGAGCTCCAGAAACCTTATTCACTGAGCCTCTCAAAGTTTGTTGAATCTGAGATTTGCAATAGCAACATTGATGCTGTGTATCCGCCTTCTCACCTCATCTTCAATGCTCTTAACTCTACCCCTTTCGATAGGGTTAAGGCCGTTATCCTTGGACAGGTTCGTTCCTCAATTTAACCTTATTGTGCTATGAGTTCTTTTTTTGAAATGAATGATTCATGATCGAAATAAATAGCTAAAGGTTAATGTAGTTTGTAGGGTATAAAAATAGGTTTTTCTTTTCTTCTTTTACTGAATTCATAATTTTAACCATATAATATAACACTGGAGAAAAGAGTAGTTCTTTGACGAGTTTATCTTTCACTGTTCAAACTAGCGGAAATGTTGCCCTCTCTGTTACATGTACAGATTCTGGTTTTGTACAAAATGACTAATTTGTCATCCATTTCTGAAAAGTGAGTGACAAGTTTGTCATTTTAAATTTGTTATGGGATCAGAGACTTTATTATTGTTTTTGAAATAACGAATGACCAATAATTTTAAACTGTTTGTGGCTACCAAAGTCTGGATTTTGGTAATATTTATAGGTAAGCCCTAGTGATTCGAATTCTGTAAGGAACCTTAACTTGTTAACTGCGTGATCTTTTATCATCATATAACAGAGTTCTAATCTCAGTGATGACTCGTAAAAAATAGTTTTAAGCAATTTATTTTTTTAGGACCCTTATCATGGACCTGGTCAAGCAATGGGCCTTTCATTCTCAGTCCCTGAGGGTGTGAAAGTTCCTTCCAGTTTGGTAAATATATTTAAGGAACTCAAAGAAGATCTTGGTTGTTCAGTTCCACGTCATGGAAATCTAGAAAAATGGGCTGTACAGGTTAGTGCTGCAAATTTGTTCCCCTTTTCTTAGCTCGAACTACTTGCTGGTGTTTGTATAGATGGGCATTATATGTTTCAAACAATCTCAAGTTCTCAACAAACCTGTGCGACTATATTGAATTGGTTTGTTGTTGAAACAACTGGAAAAACATTTCTCTCCCTGTGTCTCTGAAGAGTTTTTCAAAGATTGCAGTAAAGAATATAGCTGCAGAATAATAACCGCAAATGGTGCCTATCATTTCAACAAAGCTTTGTCAAATTGTCCTTCATGTCACTCCATGCATGTATTTTAACAGTGTCAAACTTTACTCAGTGAATTAGTTTCTTAATACATGTTCAATGACCTTTATTTTCATTTCAGGGTGTTCTCTTACTTAATACCGTACTCACAGGTTAGATTTATACTTTTTTTTTGGTTTTTTTTAGTGAACGTGCAATCAATTATTTTGTTGAGTTATATGTGTACTTTTTTTTGGTGTTATTTGCAGATTAATCTAGTGGAATATTGTTCTTACCTATCTTTAGTGTTTTATGTTTGTACTGAAGTGTTGACTTTTAACAAATACTTTGTGAATTCAGTCAGGAAACATCAAGCAAACTCTCATGCAAAAAAGGGATGGGAACAATTTACTGATGCTGTTATCAAAACAATCTCACAGAAAAGGGAAGGCGTTGTCTTTCTGTTGTGGGGCAACTCTGCTCGGGAGAAATCTAGGTACTACCTCTATTGTATAACACACTAAAAGCTTACAAGCTTTAGAAACTAAATGTAGAGTCAGCATCCTGGGTTTATGTAGTCAGCTTGATCAAAAAAGATTAAACTTCAAGTATTTATTGTTTCTTTTTCAGAAATAGATGACAAGCATTTTTTTTGTGCAAATGTACATCTATAATGTATAAAACTATAAGCTGCTCCCAGAAGAGTTTCTATAAACTAATTTGGACTATTTTCTTTCCTTGCCTGGAAAATAATTTCTGCAAAACTTGTTGATGAGCTTGTATTGAGTGCATACTCAGGTTAATTGATGCAACAAAACATCATATACTTCAAGCTGCACATCCTTCTGGTTTGTCTGCAAATAGAGGCTTCTTTGGGTGCAGGTAAGGTTGTTTTGAAATATAATTTAATTTTGTGTTAATATGGTAAATAATGAGCGCAAGAAGAACTTCTGAATTGGTAAATAATGTACACAATACTAATGCTCTATAATAGGACCTGCTGAGTTCTAAAGTGGAAGTTGTAAGTGTTAACATCGTGCTTGGTTGATTAAGTGGAGAGTGCAAATATATTTAGTTATCTCAGTCTAAAATACAAACCTTTTAATCTCTTTCATCAACTTGGCATTATTGTATTAAAATACATTTTCACTTTTCTCCTACTCCACCACTTGTTTTCATTATTCATCTGCATGGCGGGTGATCTGAAACAGCTGTTTCATATTCTGTTCCACTGACACATTGAGCCATATTTTGGTTTCCACTTAAATGAACAGAGACGTAGATCTCATATAATACTAAAAAAATATTTTGAAAACCACCTTAATCAGTTATCTGTTTATCATCCCCGTAAACCAGTTTTCATGCTTACTTTCTATCTTGTGTATTCTGAATCCATCTGAGCAGGCACTTCTCTCGCACAAACCAGCTTCTGGAGAAAAGGGGCATAGATCCCATAGATTGGCAACTATAATATGTAGTGTTTGAACTTTGAAGCCCAAAGCTTTGTTCCTTTTCATCAAAACCTTTTTGAAGTTTGGTTCAAGTTCTTGGGCCTTGTGTAAAGATGATTCTGTTTATTCAAAGTCGATCATGACAGAAGATGCTTTTTGTCGATAGGTGTTGTCAGCTACGAGATTCTGCAGTCCCGACATATATATAGTATTTTATCTTATTCATGGTCTCCCATACTAAATGGATTTCTTGTGTTATACATGTTATGCTAAAATATCAACGAATGATATATTTTTGGGGGAGATTCTCAAAAGGACATGCAACACTTATTTTCTTCTATATTTGTTATCAAAGCTCGCAAATATCCAGAGTATATTGAGTGTTGAACTTGCATAATATTGTGTGTAGAATAAGTGAAAGGACTAGCAAGTAATTACTTGGAAAGCTGATGATTATGGTTCTGTTAAGCAACGGTTTGCATATATGCTTCAGTAAGATTATTCAACTTTGGACATGTAGGTGAATGCTTTTACTTTGGTTAAAATTATGTTATTTCTACTCCTGTAGCATGGAATACTGAAATGCGCATAAAAAAACTATGCAAAGTAATTTTTTATTGGAAAAGAAAAAGTGTAATGCGCATGTATGCTAAATTTAAATTGTATCTCATTCATACGGTGATGCCCATATACAGGATGATAGGATGCATCGATTTGAATTTGAAAAAGTTACAAACTTTATAATATTAAATTGGATCATCCGATTTACTTTTAAAATAATTTAAAAAATTTAAAATACTGAAATCGGATCTCTGATTTCTATTTTACTAATTTGTGTGGTGTTCTAAAAAAAATTTGCATAACTGGACATTTCGATTTTGAAATCGGATCATTCAATTTTTGTTTTTTTAAAAAAAAAATTTTAAGATACAAAAATTAGACTATTCAATTTCTTCCATAATTTTAGAAAATATAAAATTATAATATTGAGGTGTATCCCTCTTTTCAAAAATTAGCGCGTTGTTGACAATTCTGTAAACTTGGCTATCTTAGTTAGTAAGTTCACAAGAGTACCGTATTTTACGATCCAGCCTTTATTTATACGGAACATGTAATAAGAGCTTCTAAAACACGATGTTATGAACATCATCTAATCATCTATATATTTGAAAGTTGAAAAACACTGGATTCGATGTGAATGCAATAATGCATTATTGGTTCGAATATTCTCTCTATATATTGCTCTCTTACGTCAGTGCACATGTTATGAGCATTACAGCTAGGTATTACCGATTGTGAAATGGTTAAGCGAATAAAAGGGCATTTCCTTTGAGAGATACAAGTTCTTGTGCCAATCAAATATCATGTATTCTCCCAAAGGAAGAATTATACAAAATTTTCTCATGAATCCGTTTGCACGTGGGAAGTTGAATTTTCTTGTAATTATCATTATTATTTTGTTGAGAGTTAGTTAGGTGGACCACTATGGACACTTGGGCAAGCATCACGAGGAAATTAAATCCCCTCCACAAAGCACACGAATGCCATCGTCCAAGTTTGTATTTTGTAACCACTAAGGAATATGACCTTGGTAAAAAAACAAGGAAGCTATATATGAAGGAAAAGGTTATGGTTAATTGCATTACAAGTGTGCTAACTTCTGTCTTTCATTGTTGGATTATTATTTATTAGTGTATTAATAAGCATTAATGAATTTATTAATTAACTATTTTACTCTGTAAATATGATTCATGTTTGTGTTAGTTAGTAGGGTCAATACTAAGAAAAGATTAATTAGATTGAACATTATTGATCACAGGGATATGATTTGTGTTTTATGTAAAAAAGAAACTAAGAATGATTTTCACTTATTCATTGGTTGTGAGTTCACGTGGCAAGTGTGGTGTGTTTGGTTTTACGCCTATAATAAACTTTGGTCTATTCCAGGAACCATTAAACAACACTTTTAGAGTTGGACAGAAATTCCTGTAAGAAAAGACGAACGTAATAGGTGACTGATTAGCTTTTTTGCTATCATTTAGAATATGTCGTGGTTGAAAAGGAATGTGAGGATTTTCAAAAATCAAGAAACATGTGTTGCAGAAGTTATTACCAAGTCGATTAGGAACTACAAATAATGGATTGACTTTATTCCGTCTAGTTATTGATGGCATATCGGAGATAACTATGGTTTCTTTTTTAGTGTTTATATTATAATTCTGGACTTTGCGTTGAACTTTTTGTTTTAAAAAAAATATGTTTAAAAATAACATACATAAAATTAGTTAAGATGGTAAGTATTTTTGCTCTGATAAAAAAGTTTCGGATTCAAACATTATAAATTACAAAAAACATATACACGTGATAAAATAATATTTTAAAAATAAAATGTACATTGATATATAATAGAGGATATGACTAAGCAACATTTTCTATTATTTCATTTCTCCCAAACGATTTTTGTCCACTCATGGCTGAATAAGCAAATGTCGTTATAGAATTTCTTTGATTGGTAGATGTTTTTGTAAACATAAGTTCATTACATTATTTTTAATGAAATTAATTTAAATGCACTAACAGTATAAATGTTTTAATCGTACAATTATATCTATTTTTTAGATAATTATTTATGCAGTTAATATAAAAAATAGTTATTTTTACAGATGTAATATTACGTAATTAGATACACATATAAAACTACTTTATATTTACGGTGCATCAAAATTAATTATATTTTTAATATATTTTATCTACTTTTATGCCAATTGTATTTAGAAAATGACACATTACTCTTGTATGCATACAAAATGCTCATATGAACACGTGTAGATTTTCTTTATTGGTAAAATCTTTGTGGTAGGTACTTTAATAGTAATAAATCAATAATTTCATTACTTGGTTATCTATATATTGTTATATTAAAATAAAAGGATGAGAGTTGAATAACGGCTCCCAATTCAAATGAAATGTCGGAACTTAACCACTAAATTATGGGTTTGACGAGTAAATTTATTTTTATTTTAGTTTCTAACATGCATGTAATTATTTATTTTAATTTTTGAAATTTAAAATTTGTCATATTAGTTTTCCTGATTTAGGTTCAGGCATTAATTTAGTCTTTCGACTTTTTCGGTACGGTAATAAATCAGTAAAAGAAATATTGAAATGGCAAAATTTTATTATACTAGACTCTTTAATAATTAGATGACATGACAACATTTGATTTTAGATTTTATTTAGTCCATAGAATCTTAAATTTTTCTTTTTCTTCTTCTTCTTCATCTTCCTCCTGCTCTCCGCTATCCTTCTTCTCTCACTTCCCCTTTTCTACTTTCTTATCTTCCACTCGACCCTTTTTCTATAATAATATGCTTCTTGTTTGCTGCAACACCTTTTCCTTAATGTATTTCATTTGTCTTATTTTCAGGTGGAACTAGCTTACTTCGATAATAGAGACATTCTTCCATACATGATAAGAAATCTCATCAAGCAGTGAAGTAATTGTTAATGAAAAATACTAGAGTCAGATGTTGCATGCATTTCATGTTGTAAAACGTGTGATAATAAGTTTCCAATAAATTGGAAAACATTCATTTTATGGGATGTAATTTTTGACTTCCTTCTCAAGTGTTTATAAGTTACTCGACTTGTAAATAGTTACTGTGTTGAGTTCAATATCCTAATTTTTGTGCCATAACTCTACCCATTGAAAAAGAATGGGGATAATTGTATTCATTAAAGCAAAATGGATAGAGATTTAAATTTTTCACTAATAATTATTGAAGATATCTATTTTTGATTGGATTATCGTAATTATGAGACACTCTTTTTATTTCAATAACCTCTTTTAAAATTGATAAACAAATGACATGATTAACGAAAGTATATTACAATAGAAAAATAAGAGATTGTGTCAAAAAAGAGAAAGGAGCGCGGTAGAATAGGCAAAGGCAGAGAGGAAGTCAAGAAAAAAGAAATAGGTCGGTAGGAGACAAGGAAGTAAAAATGAGGATGCGAGAAGAGAAGGATGGTGCGGACTGCAGAATAGGAGGAAGAAGAAAAAGTTAGGGTCTAGGGACCAAATAAGGTCCAAAATTAAATAGAGTCCTGCCAGGGTGGGATATTTGCATAATACGTCGAATGAGCTATTTATTTAGTTCAATATGAGTTAAAAATAAAAATTATTCATAAAATAATAAATTTAAAAATTTTTATTCAATTATTTCACATCAAATTTCAAATTTTAAATTTTTCAATTTTAAATTTTTAAAAAATTTAGTTAGTTATTTCAAAAAAATAACCATTTGAAATCCTTCAATACTCTCTTCTTTTTTAACCGGTGGCCACCTCACCTTCATCAATAATCATCCCATTTTATCGTCGTTACTTGGCTTGCCACACGCCATTCACCCTTAATAAAATAACCATTCACTTAAGGATAAAAATAATCATTCGCATACCTAATGAATTGAACATCTAACATATTTTAATTATATATAACTAAACTCAATCCAATCAAAATAATCATCTACATAGCATACCTACTAAAATGACCATTAAAATAGAAGAAGATGAATAAACAAAATGAACTATTATTGTGGTGAAACATAATTTTGAAGGACTAGTTATGACAAACGCGGCACTGTTGTAAAGCATAGGGCTCAAATCATGAAAGAAGCTAATCATGCTTGGATCCGAAGAAGAAAAAGAGCATGGTGGTATCATCGGTGAGAAGAGACTTGAAGGAATGGGAGAAAGCGAAGGCGCATCGGAGGAGGTGAGGACGGTATCGGGAAGAAGACACACGCCGGCTGCGACGGAGGCGCTGGACGTCCGGGTTGCTGCGGTGCCGTTAGTTCGACCCACACAATATGTACGTCCTCCCTTGGCGGTGGCCTGTATGGCAACGACACTAGTCGAAACAGTGTCGGCGCACTTTCCGATGGCGGCTGGTGACCGTAGCGTTAGTGTACCGGCGAGACTCCATGAGAAAGGCATAGAAAGCTGACAAACCGTATTGAGAAAGAGAGAGGTGAGAGAGGGAGGTAGTTTGTTTATTTCCAAAACCGATAATTTTAATATTTGATTTAAATTTCAAATTGGAAACTATTCAAAATTAATTAGTTGCCTATAATTTAGTTTTAATTTCAAATTAAGTCCATTGTACACATTATATAAAACATACATTGTCTCCTCATACTTTTCCAATTAAATATTATCATGTCATCTAATTGCTGGAGAGTCCAGTGTGACAAGATTTTACTAGTACTTCGTTTGCTAACTCATTATCGAAAATGGTCGAAGGATCAAATTGGTGTTCGAACTTAAATTTAGGAGACCACTATGAACAATTTTAAATTTTAAAGACTAAAATGAATAATCGCATAAATTTCAGAGATCAAAATAGATATTTACTTTGGATTTGACATTTTAATTATTATACTCGGTAAATAGATTTTGGTGATCTTATAAATAAAAAATATAAGTTTAATGCAAATATTTTTAAAAGGTGTTTAGTTGTAGTTGAAAAAACAAAAATTTCCATAATTACAANACCAAATATTAATACTACTACTTTTCATAAATTAAAAACTTAAAAAAAATTACTTTTAAAATTACCACACGCCTATAATTCTCATATACTTTCATTGTGTTAATCCATTTCAATCCCCTTTTTTACTTTTTATCCGCTACAACTAAAAACTAACACAATGGATGTTACTTCCTCATGTACTAGCCAATAATAATAATAATCTTAGCAATTTTATTTTCATAACTTTCTTGCTTATATATAAGCGTGTAAACATATATTATCCAATTCTCCCTACAGCATTAACCTGAGGGAGACAAAGACCAAAAAAAAAAAGCTGAGGGAGACAGGGAGATTGTGAATCCAAATTCCAATCCTACTCCCAATTCCAATCTCAATTCAATCAATTTCAAACTATTAATTCAAGAATTCTAAGTTTCTAACGTCTCACTTTTATATTCAGTTTTAATGATGCGCAAAAAACGATTTGATGGCTTGTTCTGGTCATGACCGCACACATTTCCACAGTTTTGAATTTGATGCATACAACGGGAAGGGATTTGGGCTAGAATTCCAAGTTAGTCATTCTACGTTTAAAAAAAATAAAAATAAAACACACACACAATCATATTATTATGTGTATAAAACAATCAACTATTTCTATATTGATATTAAAATATAAATTATATATTTAAAATATTTAATTTTAATACATTGTTACTGTAAATTAGTTTTACACGTGTATTTAATTACGTAACGTCACATCAATAAAAATAATTACCTTTTACATTGACCACATATATAGTCATATAAAAAAATATATGCAATTATCAGACCTACTACACATACAAATCTTTTTGGCATACAAGTTTATACAAGTTAATCATAACCCAATAAAACCCACTTTCATAATATGCGCGTGAAATCACGTCGTTCCTCCTCCAATGTTTATATCCCGCGTTCCTCCTCCTCCTCTTTCTTCTCCTTTTTCTTTGCGTTTTTCCTCCTTTTTCTTCGCGTTCCTTCTTCTTCTTCACGTGTTTCATCCTCTTCGTTGTTTTTTTTATTGCTGCTGTTATTGATGCACTTTTTTTCTCCTCTTTTTATTGATTTTATAACATTATGTATTCTTTTTAGAAGGTAAAACAAGAACGAAAAGATGAATAAGAAGCAGCAGAAGATGAGGAGGAGGAAAAAAATTTTGAATTATGCAAAATTTATCAGTACAAATTCACCGAATATTCTTAAACAATATACATAAATGTCTTAATTTTACACCGAAATTTGCTATAACTACACAAAAATATTTTCTCTAATGCTGTATTTTTTTCTTCTTCTTCTTTCTTATTTTTTTCTTTTTTTAGTTGAATGAATATAAGTTCATCTTTTTTCAAGTAATTTTGCAGCATTATGTGTTTCTTCTTCTTTGTTTGATATTTTTGTTTTTATTCTTGTTAAGAAAGAGTAAAACAAGAAGAAATTTGAGAAGGTAAAACAAGAAAGGAAAGATGAATAAGGAAAAGAAAGAAGAAGCATTAAAAGATGAGGAGGAGGAAGAGGAAGAGTTTTGAATTATGCAAAATTTATCAGTAAAAATCCACCAAAAATTCTTAAACTATACACATAAATGTCTTAGTTTTACACCAAAATTTGTTGCAAATACACAAAACTATTTTCTCTAATGCTGTATTTTCTTCTTCTTCATTTTTCCCTTATTTCTTTCTTTCTTTTAGTTGAATGAATGTAAGTTCATATTCTCCCAAGCAATTTTGCAGCATTATGTGTCTCTTCTTCTTTTTTATTTGATTTTTTTTGTTTTTATTCTTTTTAAGAAAAAGTAAAACAAGAAAAAATTTGAGAAGGTAAAACAAGAAGGGAAAGATGAATAAGAAAAAAAAATATGGTGATGATGATAAAAAGAAAAAAAAGAAGAAAAAGCAGCCGAAGATGAGGAGGAAGAAGAGGAATAGTTTTAAATTATGCAGAATTTATTTGTACAAATTCACCAAAAATTCTTAAACAATACACATAAATGTCTTAGTTTTACACCGAATTTTGCTACAATTACACAAAAATATTTTCTCTAATGCTACATTTTTTCTTCTTTTTTACCTTATTTCTCTCTTTCTTTTAGTTGAATGAATGTAAGTTTATTCTCTTCCAAGTATTTTTGCAGCATTTTGTGTTTCTTCTTCTTTGTTTGATTTTTTTTTTGTTTTTATTCTTGTTAAGAAAGAGTAAAACAAGAAGAAACTTGATAAGGTAAAACAAGAAAAGAAAGATGATTAAAAAAAAAAGAAGATGGTGATAATGATAAAAAGAAGAAGAAGAAGAAGCAGCAGAAGATGAGAAGGAGGAAGAGGAAGAGTTTTGAATTATGTAGAATTTATCAGTACAAATTTGTCAAAATTCTTAAACAATATATATAAATGTCTTAGTTTTACACCGAAATTTACTGTAAATACACAAAAATATTTTCTCTAATGCTGCATTTTCTTGTTCTTCTTTTTTTCTTTATTTCTTTCTTTCTTTTAGTTGAATGAATGTAGATTCATCATCTTCCAGGTAATTTTGCAGCATTAGGTGTTTCTTTTTTTTTTTTTTTGTTATTCTTGTTAAGAGAGTAAAATAAGAAGAAGCTTAAGAAAATTTTATGATTAAAATTTTGGATCAGGCAACGTCATCGATATGGTAAAATTTCTACGATAACGATAGCAATGACGACAATAACGATAAGTCGATAACGACGATACGTATAAGAAGAAGAAGACGATGCTATAACGATGATGATCATGATGATGAAGATGATGGAGGAGAAGGAGGAAAAGGAATAAGGAGAAAAAAGTCCAATGAGAAAAGAAGGAGGAGGAGGAGGAGGTGATGGTGTTGGTGACGACGATAACAAAAGAAAAAATAACAAAAAAGAAGGAAAAAAGAAAAAGAAGATGAAATGTCAGGAGGAGGAGAAGAAGAAAGAAGATAACAAAAGAAAAAAATAACGAAAAAGAACATGCAGAGCGCCTGAATATAAATAATTTGTATAGACTTATGTTTGTAAATGATTTGTATATAGAAAATAATTATTTAAATTTTGTGCATAAGCAATTATTGAAAATTTGGTTAAAGAGTTCTCCAAAAGAGCATTGGTTCAGAGAATAAACGAAAAAAAATTACCTTTTTTCAAATATTTTAATGCATAAAAAAATTAACATTCGTTGTATATTTTCTATAATTTCTTTTTTTTTTATAGTATTCTTAACTAGTATTTTTAGAACTTTTGTTAAGAAGATTTCTAATTGTTAATCTTTTTCATTGAACTACTCCCGTTGAATTTCACTGAATTAATTAACTTACATTTGGTTTTGATTCTTTATTTCAATGCTTATACAATATTAATAAAAATCCTAAATTAAATACATCTAATTTTTGTGCTTTTACTTTGTGAACGAGGAAGAAAAAATTTGACTTTGTATCTGAATCAATTGGATTTTTGATATTATCAAATTCAAAATACATCATCAGTTTGGAAAGAGATAAAAGTATCAAATGAGAGACTTGAATATGAAAAAAAAATTAATTAACCTGAATTATTATTATATTAAAATGTTAATATAATAAAGTCCTTGATTAAATTTAGAGATTTATTATTGTGATAGTGATCATAATAATGAGAGATAAATCTTTTATAATTTAATCTAAATTATTCTTGGTCATAAGATTATTAAAAGGATATTAATAATCCGAAAAGATCAATATATATATATATATATATATATATATATATATAGATGATAGATATAGAGATATGACCATTGAACTGACTCAATTTGAGAATTTCTAATGGTTATAATTACCGCATATTTGTCAATAGAATATTCTAAAAAATAAACATAGTAATAGAGCTCTTTTGACTTACGACTATCATAGTAATTAACAATGTATTTGGAGACACTCTACTATACAGATTAAAGTTGTATACAGAAAGAGTATAAATTCTTTTTATAGGTATTTTTTATTATTTTATTGTTGTTTAAAATGTGAGCTATAGCTTTTTCAATATCTTTTTTATCCTATAAAAGAAAAAATCTGTAAACTTACATCTTTACCATATAATTCATCATGTATTTATTATACTTTGATTCCGAACACCTAATACCCTATCGTGCTAGTTGAATGAACATTATGTATGATTTAAATACTGTAAAATTAATGATTAGTCAATAAAGAATCCATCAACTCTTGATAAAGAGTTTGAACTCTATGATTATAATGACTGGGATAAATAAAATCTTGGCAAAGGAGATTGAATGAATGAAGAAATAAGTTTGTTAGGTCATTCACAGTTCATCATAATAATGGTAACAAGTTAGAGTTTGACAATTAAACCATACATAAGGGTTAACGAAGAGTTGAAAAGATTGAATGAATTATACTTTATTCTTCTAAAGTTTTTAGTAAAAATATATTACTTCATATTATCGGGTTGTTGAGGAGTGTTGCTAGACACCAACCTTGATTAGTAAATTTAGTATGACTAATTTACTACTCGCTTAGTATTGAACCTATGGGGTTACACACTAACGAATGCTCTAATCTTTGCTATAAAATTATTTAATTATTATTTTAATTTGATCAAATAAATAATTATATTAATTCAAATAAAATATTATTGTATTCTTTGTTAGCACCAAGAATATAATAATAGCATGATAATTAAAAAATATTAAATGAGATTTGAGAATAATTAATTATTCTATTTCTAAATTTAAATTATAAGTTTGGATGAGATCTTAACTGATTCTGTTTTAAATTGTTATGACATGATTCATAAATTTAAAAGATTCAAATTTAAAATAACAAGATATGATTTAAATTTGAAATGAGATTCAAACTTGAAATTAGTAACAAATTTCATTCTATATACATGTATGTCAAGAGTAGAGGAAAAATATGAATAACACACAAGTATTTTATTCCTTTACCTCTACACACATAAACGTATGTAAGTCTTGCAGAAAAATTTTATGGTGTGTAAAGAGTTGCAAGAGAATTTTCAATTTAGATCAAATGTCTATTGGTCAAGGAGTTGACAGTAAAAATTGGTTTCGATGTGGATACGCATAGCGTTTTTGTACCATCGAAGGAGAAAGTGATTTTTTTTAGTGTACCCATGTATTTAGATCTGATCTATATATTGTTTCTAAAATAAAATTTAAGTACAAAATAAATTTTTAGGATTATTATTATTTTTTTTGTTGCGTGTTATGAACATATGATAATTCTTCAGAAGTGTAAGAAGAAAAAGAAATACTAATCCTATTCTGTTTTATTTTTTTCCACAAATCTCATTATGTCATTTTACCCAAATCCTGCAATTCCAATACATATAAGTGTGTCTTTGACTTATAGTTTGCAAACAGGAGTTTGTATAAAAGTGATTTTATAAACTTAATTTTGATAAAAAGTAAGTTTGTGTTAACGTGATTTATGTTTAGCAATTTTTATATCAAAATAGATTATAGTAAAATAAATATTGTTTAGAATATATTACTCAAAATCACTCTTAGATGAAAAATTACTAAAAGAAACATCAATTTAAATAATTTTTTATATTATCCTATCATTTNAACCAAGAACATATACAAAAAAACTATTGTGAAAATTATATGGTTATTTACATCATTTTTACAGAAGAAAATGAAGGATAAAATTGGTAGAAGAGGAATAATTTTCTTACTTAATTTCTCAATTGTAATTAGCCTTTCCTAATGTGTGAACGCAGAAGCTAAAATTTTTAACTTCCTGTAAATGTATGTTTAAAGGGAAAATCCTTCTAAGTTCAAAATTTCAAAGAGTTGTCAAACATAAAGATAGAACGTTCAAAACATTTAAACAAACTTTTCTCTTCTCCAACGTGAATTCTAAACACACCCTAAACCCTAAATATGGTAGCAATTATCACACTATAAAAATGTCCAATTTTATATGTCTGCTTATTGGAGGGTTGGTGGGGCTGACCCTATGATGTCGCCTGCTGGCCATATCAAAGGGATCTGAGATCGATGGCCAGATGGGAGAATTTTTCAAATTTGAGTTTTAATAAAGAACAAAAGTGAGTTACTAATTAAAAATAATAAAGTTAAATAAAAATAAATAATTGTAAGGTTGTCCTCAATTCACATGGGAGGGGAAAACTTTCCATGTGATAGCCAACGAATCTGATTAGCCGGTCCCTTTCTCGTTGGGATTCTAATCTTTTTTATCTGTCTTCAGTCATGTTTTTTATAATTTTTCTTTTTATGTTTTTACTCTATTAGCTTTTGCCTTTTTAAATTTCATTTGTTTTAAAAAAAATCATGAGTTCTACTAGAAGTATTTTTCTAAATATAAATATATAAGACACCTTAATAAACATATAAACAAGATGTGTTAATCTAAAAATATTTAGATTTTATCACATTTGAACTATGTCATATTTTTGTATATATAAATATACGACACCTTAATAAACATATAAATTAAGATGTGTTAATCTAAAAATATTTAGCACATTTAGACTAAGTCAATCTAAGCCACAAAAAAAACTAAGTCAATCTTAAATTATACTAAATGTATGACATTTTTTTAGATAAGTGCTCTATAATTAATGAATAAGAATATAAATAAAATAGACATATATACATTTTTTTAGTAGTATAGTATCGTTACTAACAATAATATATATCTTTTCACAAACAAAGGATCGTTACTAACAAGGCTAGAATATTTTTTTCCACTATTTTGTAATTAAAATTAACGGAATATTTTTTTAAAAATATATATGGTCAAAGATTTAATTAGGTTCTCAATTGTGGATATTTTTAATTTGCAAATAAATATTTAGCTAATTCTAACATTTTTTATACTAGAAAAAACCTAATTACGAAATTAAGAGTCAATTTGGATTGACTTTTCAAAAAATACTTATTTTTTCTACTTTTTTCAAAAAGATATTTTTTTCTAATAGACAAAAAATTTAACATTTTAAAATATCTTTTATCTCAAACAAGTGAATGAATTTTATTAATTTTTATAATTAATTAATTTTCTTAAAATAAGAGAAGTAGCTTAACCATGCAATCGGAAATCATTGGGCCCCAAATTGAGTAAGCACATGTGTCAGCCAATTTGTTGCATGGGAATGCATCTTACAGTGATGCGTCGCACAGACTGGGTGAGCAGAATAGTGTGTAAAAGTTCTTAGACTGTACCGTTGCATTTAATCAATACAAATTAGATGAGATCTATACCAAAAAATGTCATATATTTAATTTTAAAATGTGTCAAATTTAATTATATGAGACTAAATTAATATCCAAAATATCTCTAAATTTAGTTCTTTATTGATTTTTTTTAATTCAATTTCAATTTCAATTTCAATTTGAATTAGTTTAATTTACAACACTTTTTATGTTAGTTCCTCGAAGAATATTAGGGATAAGCAAGTTTTGTGATTTGTAGTGATTAATTAGTCATCATTAATATTTTTAATGGTGTAAAATTTCATCTAATGGTATAAAATTATTCATTTTTTTACTATATTTGATAAAAATATAAATGTTTTTTTCTTGTAAATAATATTTTTAAATTAATATTGAGGAAATGAAAAAAAAAGCTGTATTAAAAATTTGAGAAAGAGTACATAGGAGTATATTATATACATGTATACACATGCTAATAAGAAAATAAAAATTAACTAATTAATTTCTCATTGTTATCGCTAACTAATTGATCATTCTATAAATATATAGTCTAATAATAATTAATGATAGATTTCTATTTTTTTATTAACAGTGAAAAAAAAATTTCGCACTCAATGTCAATGAGAATGAGTTGTTCGTTCACTCCCTAACTCGCTTTAAAACCCCAACACAATCTACTCTCACTTGCTCACACTTCGTCGCCTATTCAGGTACTCTCTCTTTCTCTCTCTTCTCGTTCTCACTCCATATACTCCGAGTGTAATTATAATTCTGATTTTTTCCATTTAATCTAAAAATTTTTGTTTCGAATTTCTAATGTATTACTGAGAAATATCTAAAACTTGTTAATGTAGTAGTTGCATGATTTTAGTTTGTTCTTATTTTGATTACATTTTCTATCGTAGAATCTCAGATCTTTGTAGCTCGTGTTTGGATTTTGTTAAATATTGGTTGTTCTAGGCACATGCAACCATTTCTCGCTTAATTTTGAAACTTCTCTTGAATTATTCATATATATGTAGAGATTTGATACCTGTTAGTTTGCTTAAGTAGGATAACTTAACAAATTGTTAATGGTTCTGTTTTCTTATTTTCTTCCGAAGAGAAGGTAGTAAAGCAGTTCGTCTAAGCTGAAAATTTGTGTTGAGTATTTTGTTGTTTTGCTTTATGGTGTTATATAAATTTTTAAATTAGATCTATGTTATTGTTATCTTCTAATTTGTTTTTCATAAAGGTTACTTCTCGTATTTCAGTGTTTTGTAACTTTTTAATACTTGTGAGTTCTATTTGTGCAAATTTAGTGTACTTATAATTTTTTTTTTCAAATTGAAGCTGTTTACGGTCTAGAGTGATGTCTGATCTTGAGGCTCCCTTGCGTCCGAAGAGGAAGAAGGTTTGGGTGGACTATCTTGTTCAGTTTCGATGGATTCTTGTCATTTTCGTAGTCCTTCCCATTTCCTTCACTATTTATTTTCTTATATACCTTGGGGATGTAAGATCTGAGTGGAAGTCATATAAGACACGCCAGAAGGAGCACGATGAGAATGTAAAGAAGGTCATCAAACGTCTCAAGCAGAGGAATCCATCCAAGGATGGTCTGGTATGCACAGCTCGTAAACCATGGATTGCAGTTGGGATGCGAAATGTTGACTATAAGAGGGCTCGTCATTTTGAAGTTGATCTATCTGCTTTCAGAAACATTCTTGAAATCGACAAGGAGCGAATGATTGCAAGAGTGGAACCCTTAGTCAACATGGGCCAGATCTCGAGAGCAACCGTCCCAATGAATCTCTCCCTTGCAGTTGTTGCTGAGCTTGATGATCTCACTGTTGGTGGCCTTATTAATGGTTATGGAATTGAAGGAAGCTCCCATTTATATGGCCTGTTCTCTGACACTGTTGTAGCCTATGAAATTGTTTTGGCAGATGGAAGGCTTGTTAGAGCCACCAAGGACAATGAATACTCTGATCTGTTTTATGCTATTCCATGGTCCCAGGGAACACTTGGGCTTCTTGTTGCTGCTGAGATTAGACTTATTCCTGTTAAGGAGTACATGAAACTAACTTACAAACCTGTTGTTGGTAACTTGCAAGACATTGCACAAGCATATGCCGATTCTTTAGCACCGAGAGATGGAGACCAGGATAACCCAGAGAAGGTGCCAGATTTTGTTGAAACAATGGTTTATTCACCAACCCAGGCTGTCTGCATGACAGGGAAGTATGCTTCAAAAGAAGAGGCCAAGAAGAAGGGGAATAAGATCAACAGTGTAGGATGGTGGTTTAAACCCTGGTTCTATCAACATGCAGAGACTGCACTGAAGAAAGGAACATTTGTTGAGTACATTCCCACTAGGGAATATTACCACAGGCATACGAGGTGTTTGTACTGGGAGGGAAAGCTTATTCTCCCATTTGCTGACCAATTTTGGTTTAGGTTTCTCTTTGGTTGGTTGATGCCACCCAAAGTGTCTCTGCTCAAGGCAACTCAAGGTGAAGCTATAAGGAACTATTACCACGACATGCATGTCATTCAAGACATGCTTGTTCCTTTATACAAAGTTGGAAATGCATTAGAATGGGTTCACCGTGAGATGGAGGTACTTTTCTCCTCTTTTCCCAACCTTAATAATGTCTTGCATGAATTTTGCCAATTAAATTGTTTCACTCCATATAAAGTAATTAAAGATTGTGTTTTTGTCCACACTTTAACTCATAAAGACGGAAATAAGAATTGAAATTTTCTTGAAACTTTGAAGTTGAATCTTATTAGAAAATTTGAGGAGTGAGTTTTACAGGTACTCTTATTAGTTTTATAAGTAGCAATTTATTGGAGATAGTGCTCTATTTTATCTCAATCCAAGTTGATCATGTCATCATCTTAGGAATTCACATTTTCTTGAATAAATCAAATTGGTTTAGCTGCTTATTTTCTTTCTTATGTTTTGTCAATACATTAGGTGTATCCTATTTGGCTATGCCCACACAAACTGTACAAGTTGCCTGTGAAAACTATGGTTTACCCGGAACCAGGTTTTGAACTACACCGTAGGCAAGGAGATACACAAACTGCTCAAATGTACACAGACGTGGGAGTTTACTATGCACCAGGTCCTGTTTTGAGGGGTGAGGTATTTGATGGTGCTGAAGCTGTTCGCAAGATGGAGGCATGGTTGATCGAGAATCATGGTTTCCAGCCGCAATATGCTGTGTCCGAGCTGAACGAGAAGAACTTCTGGAGGATGTTTGATGCTGGTCTCTATGAGCATTGTAGGAGGAAGTATGGAGCTGTTGGAACCTTTATGAGTGTGTACTACAAATCAAAAAAGGGTCGGAAGACCGAAAAGGAGGTACAAGAAGCCGAGCAAGCACACCTTGAAAATGCTTATGCTGAAGTTGATCAACCAACGGACTGATGATTTTAAATTTTGGATCATCTGATGAGTAGGTTTTGTTGTTTCATGTTTGCTTTATTAAGGATTTTGCCACTCCTGGCATTTTATTATCCATTTTCTTATTGCTTTAGTTGCTGATCTTGTTCTAGATTTTTCAATGTCTTTGGTCAACTTGTGGACTTAATATTATTGTTTTAACTAGTTGAGACTAAATTGGTTATAACTGCTTGATTGTGATATCATTTGATCCAGTGTTTTACCAATCTACTGTATTATGCATTTATAATATAACGTTATACATCCAAATGTTGTTATAAACTAAGTCCAAAATAATAACATTTATAATAATGGTGGTCATAACTGATTTTTATTATATTAGACTAATTTGTTAAACTTAGTCAGCAAAAAGACTTTGATGTTCAATATTATTCTTATGGATACTTGAATGGCTTACATTCACATGCATTGTACTCAATTAAGTTTTTCGGTCTTATAGATACTTGGAATGGCTTACATTCACATGCATTGTACTCAATAAGTTTTCAATATATTACTATAGTTATTTGACAGAAAGAATTTAAATACAATTAAAATGAAATTAATTTAATTACTATAGTTATTTCAATATATATTGTACTCTTATATT
>NC_029787.2:9352024-9352442 GCF_000816755.2 Arachis ipaensis
TCTTTTTTTAATATTTATAAGAGTGATTTAATGTTATATATATTCTTAATATTTATAAAAGTGATTCAATGATATCTCGCTCTTAATTATGCTCACGGATTAGTTTTAATTTTTATTGAGTTATTATTTAAAGTAGATTATTTGTATTCTAATTTGTATTCTATATCGAATTTCATTGGCATTGCAACTATTTTATTTATACTAACAGCATTCTAACAAAGCCTAAACCTAAATGGTTTAGATTTGATAAGTGCACTGCTTCTAATACAGTATATGAAAAGTTAACTATGTAAATGTCTACTAGAAGAAACAATGAAAGGAAAACGTTTTCTAACGTTCACCGAGTGGTTCTCTAACTTTAACCTAGTCATCCAATTCCAAAATCTTTATTTTATTGTATTCAAATTAGTATAAATTC
>NC_029787.2:9352467-9364591 GCF_000816755.2 Arachis ipaensis
CAATAAGATAAGTAATGAAGATTATTTTTTAAACATAATTAACCTCATAAAAAAAGAAAAATTTAAAAATTTACTAACTATCAATTGTGTAAATGTAATATTAGATAATTAAATATTTTTTCTAATTAAAGTTATTAATTAAAGTGGAAATGTACTATTATTTAAATAGATAAATTAAAAAAATTTTAAATCAATTTTATATGAGGTTTTTAATGATTAATTTTTTATAAATTTTTTATTTTTAATTATAATTAATTCTATAATTTCTTATTTTTCAATTTTTGACATTATGTATTTTATTTTATAAAAAATATATAAATAGCCCATTGAATTTTTTTTAAAAGATGATAAATAAAAATTTTACAATTTAAACAAAATAAAAATGAGATAATGTAATTGGAAAAAATTAAAAAGAAAGGTCAAATCTTGCCAAAAAAATAATTAATTGAATTATAGATTTATTCATACCTTGACCCAACACTATGGTCCAGGTTCAAATAAAACAAAAAGACCCAATCTAAAGATAGGCCTTCACCGCCCACCCGACCTCATCTAAAGAAGTCGGGCTCGACATAGGCTCCTCCCCAAAGAGGTCGGGCTCGACATGAGCTGGCAGATAACACTTATTCAAATAAGTGACTGCCCCTAAAATCTCTCAACCCACTTTCAGGAGTAATATCCCAACAACCCTAAGATAAAGGAACGGTTATCCACCTTAAGAAGTGGAACTACTCTAACAGTGGTTATTGGATCACCACTATAAATATACTGACACCCCTCAGGTATCTCTAAGTTCTAATACTTTCTAAACCTGCTTACCCTCTTTGCTAACTTAGGCATTGGAGTGTCCTTGCAGGTACCACCCCTCATTCTTCAAACACGTAACTCGAACGACGGCTCCCAAACGTGAACAAGTAGGAGACCACCTTCCGTTGACATTTGGGCCAATCCTTCAAGCCCAATCCACTAATCTTAGGTTACCCACGTAACATTGGCGCCGTTACCGGAGAACTGGGAGATCAACGCATGATGGTGGACGATCTAAATGAGGATGGACACACTGCGTTCGAATCTGAGCAAGAACACTAAGACGCAGTTAACAATGATAGAGCTATAATCCTGCAAGGAGTGGATAACCAACACAGAAAAGGCCCTTTAGGGGTGAAAGACCCAAAGGGAATTGATATTGGATTTTTGATGGTTTAGAATCCACAAATGAATTCTCGTTGCAAGTATAGTTTCTAAACTAAACAATAATCCTTTCATACAAAAGATTGTTTGTCACTAAAACAAACCCCTAAATTTATAAACCGAAGTATTTGAACCTCAGGTTGTTCTCCCTAGGAATTGTAATAAAGTGTCTTGTTATTGGTTATGGAGTATGTTTTGGGATTTTTGGGATAAGAGACATGAAATGTAAATGGCAATGAAAATAAACTAACAACTAAAAAGGTCTTGACAAAGGTTGGTGGTCAAGGATCTCTATCCTTATCACTAACCACAACATGAGAATTGGCAAGGATCAATCCCACTAAATCATCCCCTAACTAATAGTAGAGGAAAGTCAAGTGAGCTATATCAATCCAAGTCCATAAGTCCTAGTTCTCCACCAAATCAATTAGTGAGATCTAGCGTTAATGGCTCCCAATCGTCAATCACTTGGACATTAGTAACTCAAGAGTTCCTAAGTTACCTTCCAAAGCTAAGAGCATAAAATTCTACTCTAAAATCCAACCAAGCATTTTATCAAACACTTGGAAGGCATAAAAGGAAAGCATAGTTAATTGATAACAAAAATAGAATCTAACAACAATTGAATGTAAGAAATCAACAACAACAATTAAAGAAAACAAGATCTACATGAATTACCTCAAATTACATTAAAAGAAAATAGAATGAACAAAAGTAGATCTACAAGCAAAGTGAAAAAAAAAAGTATAACAAACAATAGAAGAGTGATGAATGTAACAACAAAGAATTAAGAAGAAGTAGTAGAAGAGAGCATGAATTAAAACCTAGATCTAAGAACTAAACCTAATCCTAATCCTAATCCTAGAGAGAAGTGAGAGCTTCTCTCTCTAAAACTAAACTAAAACTAGCCTAATGTGTGTGTCTCCCCCTCCTCCTTCCCCTTCATTCCTTGGTCTTTTTAGCCCTTTTTCCGCCAAAAACTCAGCTCCAAATGGGCTAGAAACCCTCCAAAATCGCCAGGCACGTGTTTGACTAAAGGAATCATGTGCGGCCTTCGGCGCGTACGCGCATAGCATGCGTACGCGCCCCTAGGGTTTTTCGCAATCCGCGCGTAGGCGAATAGTGCGCGCGCGCGCCCATGGGCTTTTTCAAATCTTTGGCTTTTCATGATTTCTCCACTTTGTATGCTTTCCTTTCACTCCTTTGATCCTTCCCTAGCCCCTTTTCAACCTGAAATCACTAGCAAACACATCAAGGCATCTAGTGTAATCAAAGGAAGATTAAAACTATCAAATTAAAGGTCCAAAAAGCATATTTTCACATCTAAGCACAAATAAGGAGACAATCACAAAAATCATGCTATTTTATTGAATAAATATGAGGAAAGGTTATCAAAAATGATCTAAATTCAACCCAAGATAAACCCTACAAATGGGGTTTATCAGGAATCCCCTCTGAAATGCATGAATCAGAAAAAGGGGGACAACCTCACGCCGTTGACTTCATGGGACTGCTCCACGGCCACTAAGGACGACTAGAACAGCTGAAACAAGAATTAGAACAATAGCGAGAAGCAGAGAGAAACCTAAGGAGAGAAATCGAGCAACGAAAAGAGCTTGAAGAAAAGCTCTTGAAATTAGAATCCAATCTTCGAAGTAAGAGCTCTCGCAGTGACCGAGAAGATTCCCCCGTGGGGGGAGAAGATCCATTCAATGAAGACATAATGAGGGCAAAAGTTCCAAGGAACTTTAAAAGCCTTGACATGGATCTATACGACAGGACCACCGACCCAAAGCATCATCTGAGCAATTTTAAAAGTTGGATGTACTTAGCCGACGCCTTTGATGCTACTCGTTGCAAAGCCTTCCCGACAACTCTGACAAAGGCAGCGATGAAGTGGTTCGATAGCCTCCCCCCAAGGTCGGTCACCAGTTTCGACGACCTTTCGCATAAGTTTCTTATGCGATTTTCAATCCAAAAGGACAAGGTCAAGCATGCGCATAGTCTCCTGGGGGTAAAACAGGAAGTCGGAGAACCTCTGAGAGACTACATGGAAAGGTTCAACAAAGTGTGCCTAGAAATTCAAGATCTACCCATAGAGGCAGTAATTATGGGCCTAGTAAATGGACTGAGAGAAGGCTCCTTCTCTCAGTCCATCTCGAAAAGGCACCCGACTTCTTTGAGTGATGTACAAGAAAGAGCTGAGAAATACATCAATAAAGAGGAAAATGCCAGGCTACGATAACTAAGCTGGCGGCCTGGGCAATCTCACCCGACAAGGGAGAAGGAGAGGGAGCCTAAGAAAAAAGAAGAAGTCAGGCCTGAAAGGCCCAGGAGATATCACTCTTATACTCCTCTGCGAGTTTCTCTAGTCGACATCTACAAGGAAATTTGCCACACTGAAAAGCTACCTCACCCTAGGCCCATCAAGAATAAGAAGGGAAAATTTGTAGCGAATACTGTGAATACCACAAAATATATGGGCATTCAACAAATGACTGTTACGACCTAAAAAATGTGATAGAAAAGCTGGCCAGAGAAGGCCGGCTTGATATATATCTCATGGAGAGGTCAGACAATCATGGAAAAAGGAAGAGAGATGAAGAAGATCGGAGAGACCCGCCACGGACCCCAGAGCGACATATACATATGATCTTAGAAGGGTTCGCAGGAGGAGGTCTCACAAAGTCATCTCGTAAGAGGCACTTGAAAGAAGTCTACCAGGTTGGGGGAGAGCTACCCAATCTTCCAACAATCTGTTTCACCAAAGAAGACGGGCAAGGTATTTTTCCTGGACATGACGATCCGGTGGTAATTACCATGATTCTCACCAATGCCCATCTACACAGAACCCTGGTGGATCAGGAGAGCTCGGCTGACATCCTATTCAAACTAGCATTTGACGAGCTGGGGTTAGACGAAAAGGAGTTAAGGGCATACCATGATACCCTATACGGCTGAGGGCATACCATGATACCCTATACGGCTGGGGGACACACCCATAAAATCACTAGGATTCATACCCCTACATACAACTTTTGGAAAGGGGATGAAATCCAAAACTCTAAGCATCGACTTCATAGTCGTTGATGTGGGTTTGGCCTATAGGTAGAGTGACCCTAAATCGATTTGGAGCAGTGGTATCCACCCCCCATCTGTGCATAAAATTCCCGACACCAGAGGGAATTGCAACCATCAGGGGAGACTAGAAGCTGGCGAGAAAGTGCTACAATGAAAGCCTGAACCTAAGAGGTAAAGGTAAGGAGGTTAATACCATCGAACTCGGAGGAATCCGAGCTAAAAAAGAGCTGCGACCACAGTCAGGAGGGAAGACTGAAGAAGTGCAGATCGAGCAAGAGGATGGAAAAATACCAATATAGGAGTCAATTTAAAAGAAGACTTGAAGCAGAAGTTGATAAGGCTCCTATAAGAGAATTCTGACCTCTTTGCCTGGAAAGCTTCCGACATGCCCGGGATAGACTCCGAGCTCATGGCGCACAAGCTGTCAGTCTACTTCGGATCACGACCTGTTCAGCAGAGAAGACGAAAGCTTGGTCCTGAACGAGCTCAAGTGGTCGAAGAGCAGATACAAGCTCTCATAGAAGCTGGCTTCATCAGAGAGGTCAAATATCCGGCTTGGCTGGCAAATATGGTGCTAGTAAAAAAACAAAATGGCAAGTAGAGGATGTGCGTTGACTACACCGACCTGAACAAGGCGTGTCCAAAAGACCCATATCCACTTCCAAATATTAATACCCTAGTAGATTCCAACTCGGGATATCAATACTTGTTGTTCATGGATGTGTACTCGGGATATAACCAAATTTCGATGTATAAGCCGGATCAAGAAAAAACATCTTTTATCACGCCTAGAGCAAATTATTGCTATGTGGTTATGCCTTTTGGTTTAAAGAATGCAGGAGCCACATATCAAAGGCTGATGAATAAGGTGTTTGCACCTCACCTTGGGAGTTTAATGGAGGTATATGTGGACGACATGTTGATAAAAATCATGGATGAGACGGACCTCTTGACCGACCTCTGACAAGTCTTTAACACAATAAGGACGCACGGGATGAGATTGAATCCCGCAAAGTGCACATTCACGGTAGAGGCTGAAAAAATTTTAGGATTTATGATAACACAAAGGGGGATTGAAGCCAACCCCGATAAGTGCAGAGCAGTCATGGAAATGAAAAGCCTGACTTGTTTAAGGGAGGTCCAACAACTAAATGGCCAACTTGCAGCTCTCTCCAGGTTCTTGGCAAGATCAGCATTGAGATCCTTACCACTCTTCTCTCTACTAAGAAAAGGATGTCAGTTCAAATGGACTCCAGAATGCAAAGAATCCTTCTAGAAGTTCAAAAGGTTTTTAAGCCAACCTCCCATTCTGACCCAACCTAAAATCGGGGAAGAACTCGTCCTGTATTTGTCTGTAGCTGAAAAGGCTGTTGCATCAGCACTATTACGGGAGGATGAGGTTGGACAGCATCCAGTATACTTCACCAGCAAAGTTCTACAAGGTCCCGAGTTAAGGTACCAAAAACTTGAGAAGTTTGCATATGCCTTAATAGTGGCGTCTCGAAAGGCTACGGCCTTATTTTCAAGCTCATATAATAAGAGTTCGAACGAACCAGCCCATGAAGCAAATTCTTCAAAAAACAAACATTGCAGGCAGAATGGTTTAATGGGCTATAGAGCTATTAGAGTTCGACCTCAGGTATCAAACTTGTACAGCAATTAAAGCTCAATGTCTCGCCGACTTCGTAGCCGAATATGCAGGAGATCAAGAGGAGGCCTCCACGACGTGGGAATTATACGTGGATGGTTCTTCCAACAAAATAGAAAGCGGTGCAGGCATAATACTAGTCAATAGAGAGAGAACCCAAATAGAGATCTCCCTCAAATTTGAATTCCCGACCTCCAACAATCAAGCAGAATATGAGGCCTTGATCGCCGGGTTAAAGCTAGCAGATGAAGTCGGTGCAACCAAGGTAGTGGTCTTCAGCGACTCCCAAGTAGTGACCTCTCAAATTAATGGGGAGTATCAGGCTAAAGACCCAAATATGAAGAGCTATCTGGATAAAACCTTGGAGTATCTAGGGCAATTCTCGGAGACCGAGGTCAAACATATAACTCGGGATCTCAACAACAGATCAGACACGCTCTCCAAGTTAGCAAGTACGAAGTTAGAAAGAAATAATAGAAGTATGATCCAAGAAACTTTCTAAGAACCCTCTGTCACAAAAACAGAGGCTAGACAAGATGTCCTAGAGGTATCCGGATTGGACCTTGGATAGATGAACCCACTAATCGAATACATAAAATTCGACATCCTACCCGAAGAGGAAAAAGAGGCCAAGAAAATCCAGAAGGAAGCACAGAACTACACCTTGGTGAAGAATATCCTCTACAAAAGAGGAATATTCACACCATTGTTGACGTGTGTCCCGACCTTAAAGACAACGGAGGTCTTAGAGGAGGTGTGCAATCGTATCTGCGAAAACCATCTCGGAGCAAGGTCTTTGGCTAGGAAAGTCATCCGAGCCGGGTTCTATTGACCGACCTTGCAAAAAGATGCCACCGAGTTCGTGAAGAAGTGTCAGCCATGCCAAATGCATGACAACTTCCATATCGGTCCCCCCGAGGAGCTCATCAATATAACTTCTCCATGGCCTTTTGCTAAATGGGGGTTGGACCTGCTTGGACCCTTCCCCCTAGTGCCTGGACAAGTAAAATACCTCATAGTGGAAGTAGACTATTTCACGAAATGGATCAAACCAGAACCATTGGCCACCATCACAGCTCAGAGAAGTCAGAAGTTCCTCTACAAGAATATCATTACAAGGTATGGAATTTTCCATTCCATCACCACTGATAAGGAACCAATTTCACCGACTTTACTTTCAGAAATTTGGTAGCCAGCATGAAAATCAAGCATCAGTTCACCTCATTTGAGCATCCATAAGCAAATGGGCAAGCTGAGGCAGCCAATAAAGTTATACTGGTTGGATCAAAGAAAAGGTTGCAAGATTCAAAGGGAGCGTGGGCTAAAGAACTCCCTCAAGTACTATGGACATATCGGACTACACCTCAGTCTGCCACAGAAGAAACACCCTTCCGACTTGCTTATGGCATAGAAGCCATGATACTAGTCAAAATCAATGAGCAAAGTCCAATAGTGAGATTCTATGATGAGGTTGGCAACATTCAGGCACATAAAGAAGAACTTGAACTACTCCATGAAGTCTGAGAGCAAGCCCAGATAAGGGAAGTCGCGCTGAAGCAAAGGATGACAAACAAATACAACCAGAAAGTCATCCGAAGAAGCTTTACCTCAGACGACTTGGTCCTGATCAGAAATGACATTGGTGTTAACAAGTCGAGGGAAGGAAAACTCACTGCTAATTGGAAAGAGCATATAAGATAAGTGAAGTCCTAGGAAAGGGATATTACAAGGAATCCGACTTGAGCGGTACCTAGCTTCCAAGGTCGTGGCATGCTTGCAACATGAAGAGGTATTATAGCTAGAAGCGAACTCCATTCCCTGATGTACTCTTTTTCCCAACTTCATGGTTTTTTTTCGAAAGAAGGGTTTTCCTGAAGGGGGTTTTAACGAGGCATCAAAGTGGAGACTAAGGGATTAATAAGTCTTAAAATCCCGTAGTAGCTAAGAACAAAAGTTACCTCCATCAATAAATAAAGATTTTTCTCTGTCTCTTTATAATTCCATTATTGCCATTATTGTTCTAAGAAACGTATCGATTTAAGCTCGAAAAAGTGTGAAAATCCTATGACCGACCTAAGTGGTCGGCAAGATGAAACGACGAGGTACAAGTCGGTATAAAGAGGTTACGAAGACGATCATGATAACTCGGGAAATATTACCGCTAAACGACCTACTAGTCAAAAAACCCGAGAAGAATCGAAATGCATCGCAAAAATAACCTAAGTCATGAAAACAATTCAATGAGAGAAAATTGAATATGTGAGGAATACAAAAGAGATAAGAAAAATCCCTCAAAGGCAAAGGCTGTTTCAAAGTCTTCGGAAAAAATCTTACAGTAACTTAGAAAAAAACAGCCTGCCTAGTAAAAAGATTTTTTCAAATGGGTTCTCATAAAAACCTTATAAAAAGTCACGACACAGCATGCACACGCAAAACTATTTCTTAAAAGCCCTTATCTAAAAAAAGGCGAGCCAAACAAAGCAATTTTTTTGTTAACGACCATAAAAAGGTCGAAAAAAGTGTCAAGAACTACCACCACAAACGAACATATAAAAAAGATAAATTATTCAAAAAGGGGCCCACAAGCCGGGCCCCAAATAGCTAACATCAATTGGAAGGAAGATTAAAGTCACCAAGAGGCAGGGAGCTCAGATCTGCTGCTGAGGTCGGGGGAGTCGGAGTAGTGTCTTCGGCAGCTGAAGTCGGAATTTCTGAAGATCTCGACAGGAATCCCTTCTGTTCGTCCTCACGAGGAGGAGACTCAACAATCCTTTGCCCACGAGTCTTCAACTCAGAGTCCGTCTCAGGGCGAGGAGGAGAGACAATAGCTCCATCAACGACGATCTTGTCAGGATGGAGAGGTGTGAGGTCCAAGTCAGGAGCAATAACTCCGACCTGTTCCTTAAACACCCTCCAAGCCTCCTCCGAGCTCTCAATAATTGAATCCTCCAGCTCCTGATAGGCCTCCCTATTTGACTCCAGCTGCTTCTGAAGATCAACATTTTGAGAAAAAATTATGACATAGTTCTGTTCCGCCTTCTCCTTCAGGCCCTCCACCATAGCATACTGACCCATTAGCTTCTTCTCCCTCTCCTGAAGCCGGGCCAGCTCATCCTTCAGCCAGGTAACCTCCCCCTGAAGTCGCTTCTCCTCTTCTTGATAAAGGACAATCCTCCCATGAAGCTCCTCCACAGTTTTTTGGGAAGACCCCAAAGAACTCAAAGGAGTTTTGTCCAAAATATCAAGAAGAGCAGTGCAGACTCCAGCAGTCCGAACACCCCCCCGAACCAAAATTTGAAGGTGATTTCGAAGGAAAGCATCATCCATAGCAATCTGGCTATAAGGAAATATGTGCTTCCGAACGAACTTAGAACCGTCAAAGTTTGCCTCTCCAGAAGGAGAAGAGCCAGTCTCTGAGGTCTTCCATTTATTTTTCTCGAGTTCGGAGAGAGGTCGGACTGGGGGGATATGGGCAGGAGGAGGGAGAGGAGAAGAAGCAGAGGTTACCATAATTAGGCGAGAGGAGGTCCCCGAATTTTGAGGAGGAAGAAGAAGAACGCTAGCAGCTCCAACCTTCACAGCATCAACTCGGTCCCGAGCCTTTCTCTTGGCCTCTTGGACCTTCTGATAGGTAGCGTTGGATCCACTCTTCATCATTTCTGAAAAAGGAGAAATAAAACCATCAGTTTACAAATCAGAAAAATATCACAAGTCAGAGCTCTCCAACAAACAACTATAAAAGAAATAAAAACTACCTAGCTTCGACAGAACAAAACTCAGAGAACCAAGGAGAAACTTCTTAGTGTCCAGATTGGAGGTTCTCCCCAAAGCTTCTCAGAAAAATCCCACAATGGCCTCCTCCACTTCGTTCAAATCATCTAGGCCATACTTTTCAACAGGGAAGGCCTCCGACCAATATAAGGGAAACCGAGGATAATTGTTCTCATCAAGGAAAAAGGGATGGTGGCCCTCTACAGCTTGGACTTTGAAGAAAAAGTTTTTGAAGTCGTGGAAGGATTAATCAAAAATAGAAAAACTTTTCGACCCTGAATAGCACCCATTGTTGCTTATTATTCAGAGCACTAAATGGCTTTGTTAGATGGAAAAAATAGAAAAAGATCTTTAAGGAAGTCGGGAAGTCTAGCTCTCGACTGACAAGTTGGTAAATTTTCATGAAACCTCAAGAGTTGGGGTGGAGCTGAGTAGGAGCAACTCGACAGTGCGATAGTACCTCTATTTCAAAATCAGAAAAGGGGAAGGAAATCCCCAGGCGGGTAAAAAGACAATCATACATAAAGAAAAAGTGAGGGTCAGAATCAGCAACCCTCCCGCAACAAATCCGGTCTCCAGGACTCGGGGCCAACAATTCGTATTTAGGCTCATCGGCCTCTAAACTACAGATCCTATGGTGAATGCGAAGTTCGGTAAGGTAGTCGGTGTCTACTAAAGGTTCCTCCTCAAGAACGGAATCGTCTACCCATCTCGAAAGGGTCTCAGGGACACGAAAATACATTTTTCCAACAAAAAGAAGTAGGTATAAAGGTGATAAGACCTACAAAGAAAAATAAAAAATCATAAAAAATATGGCTCCTAAAAACAAAGCAGTCTTTTCCCCAAAAGCAAAGCAAGAAAAAAGAACCACCGGATTACAACGACGACATCCAACAATAAACTCGCGAAGATACTAACACCTCACATTACAAACAAGGAACAGTAAAAGCAGGAAAACTTCCTCAAACGAGCAAACGCACAGAGAAAAAGCACTACACAAGTAATAGAAGAAGATAAAGAAAAGACTAACCTTTATCTGTGGACTTAGGGAGAAATAGTCACAGTAACAACAAAGCACCCCGAGAAGGAAGACCAAAGGAATTTCTTTTGATTGAAAAAGAATAAGTGTAGGCAAGAAATTTCGAAGACGAAAGAAAATAGAGGAAAGAGAGGGAAAAGTATTTATAACATGCCAGAGACACGATGGTAAAATGACGCGATCATTAAAGAAACGCGCCATTACCAATGTAACTACTCCCACGTGTAAATGCGAAACCCCCAAACGGACGCGAGGTTTGATTAGACACGACGGTTGAGAAACCTAGAATCACGTCGGTTCTAAACTAAAAATCACGTCGATTTTCAACTTGAACAAACCCGAGTTCAATTAATACTCGAATCCAACTCATAAGCAAAGAGATCGGACTCGAGTAGGGACACTGTTCATACCCTGGCCCAACACTATAGTCCAGGTCCAAGTAAGCCAAAAAGGCCCAATCCAAAGATAGGACTTCACCGCCCACCCGACCTCATCTAAAGAAGTCGGGCTCGACATAGGCTCCTGCCCAAAGAGGTCAGGCTCGACATGAGCTGGCAGATAACACTTATTCAAATAAGTGACTGCCCCTAAAATCTCTCAACCTACTTTTAGGAGCAATATTCCAACAACCCTAAGATAAAGGGACGGTTATCCACCTTCATAAGTGGAACTACTCCAACGGTGGCTATTGGATCACCACTATAAATACACTGACACCCCTCAGGTATCTCAAAGTTCCAATACTTTCTAAACCTGCTTACCCCCTTTGCTAACTTAGGCATCGGAGTGTCCTTGCAAGTACCACCCTCCATTCTTCAAACACGTAACTCGGACGACGGCCCCCGAACGTGAACAAGTCGAAAACCACCTTCCGCTGACGTTTGGACCAATCCTTCAAGTCCAATCCACTAATCCCAAGTTACCCACGTAACAAGATTATTTTTAAATATTAATAATTTATTAAAAATATAATAAAATTAAAAAATTAAAAAATGTCCAAATAATAAAAAAATTTAGCTACCAAATTATTTATTTGTATAACCTAAAGTCTGTTATGAGCTATTATATTTCACACTATGGCCAGAATTTCCAGGTGAAGATATAAATTATGCTTAGATTTATTTGTATAACGTAAAGTCTATTATGAGCTATTATGTTTCACACTATGGCCTGAATTTCCGGGTGAAGATATAAATTATGCATAGCTTTACCTATTACGGTCAACAAAATATTATATCTTTCTTTTATAGCTAACCACGTTTTTCATACAAAGAATTATCCTAGAAAGAAAGTGAGAAAAAAAAAGTCAAATTAAGAAAAAAAAGTATTTAAGTAAATAATTACTTAAAAGCATTCATTAAAAGATAAAAGAAAAAATATTATTTTTCTAATGT
>NC_029787.2:9364616-9375505 GCF_000816755.2 Arachis ipaensis
ATTAAATATATATAAAATTATTTTTTATTAAAAATGTATTGAAATTAAATTCTTTCAAAAATTTGGAAAAAATGATTAGAAGAATAAAAAAGAGGAATGGCTACGAAAGAAAGCCGACTCAATGAACCGCGTTGGCGACTTGGCGCCCAACCTCCGACCCACGTGCGCAAAGCAACAAACGAAAATATTGATAAAACGGATTAAAAATACATAAAAATACTAGTAAGTTAATTATTCTGTATTATTATGATTTAAAAATATTAAAATTATTACTTTATCAAATTAACAAATGTGATAGTAAGGTAATTTTTATTTAAAGTCCAATTTTTTTATATAAAAATGTTATAATAAGTTTATATGAAAATAAAGTGCGATACTACAAAACAAATCGAAAAGATAATTAAATAGTAATTACTTATATCAAGATAGTAACATGTAAAAATAATAATTAAAATATAAATACATATTATATTAAAGTATTTTAGTCATATATTAAATTATTTAATAATTATTCATTATCGTATTATATTTTTATCATAATTTTTCATAAAAAAATTAAAGATTTAATTTAAAAAATGAAAAGATAGAAAAAAAATGCAGCACCTCCTCTTCCTCCGACTTTGGTGGACATTGATCAGGCACTAGACAGAGTAATTGATTATATCCACGTAGTGCTGATTGTAAGGCCATAAATTTGCCTCCAAATTCCCAAAATCATAAAACGGGTCCTCCAATTCCTCTTTCGCTCTTTTCCAATTTCCCTTTCTATTCTCTCCTATATTTCACTTCTCGCATGTGTTTATTATTATTATTCATTACTTCATTCAATATTTTCCACCACACTTTCCCTCTATGACTCAGTATTGCACTTCCATTCCCCAGCATCCCAAGCTTTCAAGGTTGTGTCAACCATAATTCCTAAAATACCCTTCAGTATTCATAATACAATACTGCAGAAGCTTAACATAATTGCTATACCTTTTACCTTTTGACTTCAATTGAATTGATGCTTCTTCAATGATTCTAGATGTTTCTAGATGATTCTTCGGCCACCTTCTTCTGCGAGCTTCTTCCAGTTCTTGCAGGCTTCTTGTCCCTGCAGCAATGAAGCTGATTCCAAAGCTTTTCTTCTTCCATTCCCCTTCTCATCCAGAAGGCGCAGAAAACGCTTCCTCGCCAATTTCGGTCACCGGAAGTTCCGAAGGCGATGGACTCTTCGCCTTTGCGCCATCCCTCCCGAAGCTTCTAACCGCAATTGGAACCCGGAACTTGTCAACTCCGCCGCAAGAGGCGCCAAAGGTTATGTGTTGAAGCGAGTTTCGAGCGAATTGGAGCAAGGGAACGAGTTCAACCACCACCAAGGGTCGCAACAATCGCAGCAGCATGTTCAGTTGGGTTCCAACTTCACAAATTTCCAGGAGGATCCTCTTGTTGATAAGCTCAGAACTCAATTAGGAGTAATTCACCCGATTCCGTCGCCGCCAATTAACCGCAACGTTGCTGGTTTGTTCGTGTTCTTCTTCTTTGTAGGTGTTGTGTTTGATAAATTGTGGACTTCAAGAAGGAGGAACAATAAGGTTAACAGTGTGGATAGCTTGCGTGGCGTGTGGCCTCAGGTACAAGAAATTATTGTTTGCACTTTGCACCTAGTGTACCATATAGTGTGCTCTTTTCATTCATGGTATGATGCTTTAGCTACGTATGATGGTAGGAGAAGATGATAATCTTAGGTGGCATTAGGTGATGAGAGAGAACAGCTTGTGTGTTTAAAATGCACTAACTGATATAGCAACAGGTATTAACATAGACTAGCTGATTTACATGACTTAATGTATCTCCTGATTAGGTGCCCACCAGCTTCTCCTTGTTTCTGGAGAAGGACCTTCAGAGGAAAGAGTCGGTGGAATGGGTGAACATGGTGTTGGGGAAGTTGTGGAAGGTGTATAGAGGTGGGATAGAGAACTGGATTATTGGATTGCTTCAGCCTGTAATTGATAACTTGAAGAAGCCTGATTATGTGGAGAGGGTTGAGATTAAGCAATTCTCGTTGGGGGATGAGCCGTTGTCGGTTAGGAATGTTGAACGGAGGACTTCTCGTCGGGTGAATGATCTGCAGTAAGTTCTGCTTCTCATTTTCGTTATTTATGGTTTTAAATTGTTGTTGAAGTTGCCTTTGTGTTGGGATTATATGGAAAATGGCTAGAAAGTGGCACTATATTTATTGCCCAGTGATATAGTCGTGTGATCAAGTTCTAAAACTATTAGAATATCAGTAGTTCTTGATAGCTCTTTTTCTTTTTAGAATCATTTATCTATTATTATTAGGGACTAGGGATTATCCTGGGATAAACATATTGCTAATAACCTATCAATCTCCCTACATTGTATATAGGTACCAGATTGGTCTTAGGTATACTGGTGGAGCTCGCATGCTATTAATGCTTTCTCTAAAGTTTGGCATTATTCCAATTGTTGTGCCTGTTGGTGTTAGAGATTTTGATATTGATGGTGAGCTTTGGGTGAAATTGCGACTAATACCAACAGAACCTTGGGTAGGAGCTGTTCAGTGGGCTTTTGTTTCACTTCCAAAAATCAAGTTCGAATTGTCTCCATTCCGTTTGTTCAACTTGATGGGTATGTGGATGTCATACTTTTGTTTTAAGCCTTAACAGCTAAGTCACAGCATATTTCTGAACTGGCATTTTCATTTAATAGTGCCCAACATTGCATTCATAATTTTTTCTCGGTCAAATGCAACATATGATCTTCCTTCTTGTCAAATATATACTCCTCCACCCCCCCACCCCACCCCCTTCTTTTTTTTTCCAGATCTGACATATTGATGCTGACATCTGTCTTTTTTTCTTTTCATTTTTCTCCTTCTTCTTGGATGGTTGGGCATGATCAGCAATTCCAGTTCTCTCAATGTAAGTTCCATTTATCTTCTTGACATTATTGCCCATGAAGCTATACATGTACATGTTTGAATGCATCCTGAAAGTGATACTATAGTACTAACGATAAGTATGCATCTCTGACAGATGTTATAATTATAGAAATTAACTGCAATTTGGAAGCTTTGTTTGGTCCTGGTTAAATATTTATTGCAGGTGATCATAAATTGTGAGCCATTCCCTTTTTAAAGACGTTATTTTCCTTTTGTTTTAGACATTTCCCCCCCAATTATACTAGTCAATTGCATTCATTCTTTAAAATATTCAATGTATTCTGAATTTATCCATTCCAAGCTCTTTAGATTGTTATGCATGTATTGTTCCAAGGTTGTCTTTGGTAAAATATTACGAGAGGTTAACTTTTTCTGTCAATAAATTTAAATTAATATTTTTGGTTTTTCTCTTGCAGGTTTTTGACTAAACTTCTCACGGTAGATTTACCTAGACTATTTGTACGCCCAAAGAAAATTGTTTTGGATTTCCAGAAGGGAAAAGCTGTTGGTCCTGTTGCTGTTAATACTAAATCTGGAGAAGTACAAGAAGGAAACAAGGATTCTATTGGAGAACTTTCAGTTACTCTTGTGGATGCCCGAAAGCTTTCTTATATCTTCTATGGTAAAATTCTATGTTGTTTTATTTACTTGGGCAAAATCTTTGCATGCTCCTAGTAAAGTGGTGTGTTAGGTTGATTTTCTCTTATTTATATATTTCTGAAGTGATTGAAATAATCTTAGTCTCGTGTAAATTCTTTCTTCCTACCATGGCAACTGGGGGAAGTAGTTGATGGTCTTTTGAAGGCTCATTATTTGTTCACTGTTTTGTCAGGCAAGACAGATCCTTATGTTGTTCTTAACCTTGGAGATCAAGTCATACGAAGCAAGAAGAACAGTCAAACAACTGTATTTGGGCCCCCTGGAATGCCAATTTGGAATCAGGTGTTGCTTTCGGATTTATTGATTCATCTTTGTCTCATGTTCTCGTCATTTACATACTTTTTAGTTTGAAGAATCTTATTTATCTTTCTTACTCTGCCAGGATTTTCATATGCTTGTCAACAATCCTAAAAAGCAGAAGTTAAGCATCCAAGTAAAGGACTCTCTAGGGTTTGCAGATTTCACTATTGGTACAGGAGAAGTATGTCTTGCATGCAGTACCTAGATAATTTAATGCATATTTGATTTTTGAGTTGAATAAAAAATTAGAAACACTTGGTATTTCAGAGTTAACCTTGTTTTTGCTGTAATTAAATTCTTTTTAATTGAATATGTTTTTCAGGTTGATTTGAGCTCTCTGAAAGACACCGTTCCTACGGATAGAATTGTTACTTTACAAGGAGGTTGGGGATTTTTGGGAAAGGGTTCTTCCGGGGAGATATTACTACGGTTGACATATAAAGCATATGTGGAGGATGAGGAAGATGACAAGGCTGAGATGGATGCTACTGATATGTATGCATCAGATGATGAATTGTCTGATTTAGATGATGGCATTGTCGCTGATGCGAGGAATGAAATAGATTCTATGTATGACACAGACAAAGAGTCATTTATGGATGTTTTGGCTGCACTAATTGTAAGTGAAGAATTCCAAGGGATTGTAGCATCTGAAACAGGATTTACCAAAGTTTCGGACAATGTTACAAAGATAGGTTCGAAAGCACCAACTTCGTCATCACCATCACCATCACCATCACCATTGCCTGTTGCTAGTTCTGAATCAAATCCTTCTACCTCTGATCGTTCTGAAGGCTTTGGAGGTACCATGCTTGCTTACAATCTCTAATTGAACATTATATTAGGAGGTTATATCACTACTCAACCTAAATTATTGAATGCATTTGAATATTTTGTTATTGACCATGGTCAAAATTTCCAATTTTAGGTTCAGCCTTGTTCTGGCTTTCTGTGATTACTGGCATAGCATTACTAATTGCTATCAGTATGGAGGGTTCAAGTTTGTTCAATCCTTAAAGATAGTGTTGTGCTGCTTGCAAGCTAGAACTCGAGTAAATTCTAAAGCCTCTCTATAGTTTTCTAACTTCAACTTATGTTATTAGTTATTACCATTGAAGTAATTAATTCGTTTTTTTTTTTCATTTTCTTTAATTGACAGGTGGGGCAGTAGGATATGATCAGTTGATCACTTCAAATCAGATTAGTTTGAGAGATTTTTTTCCCCCTTTTCCCCCTCTCTTTTTTTTTTTATTTTATACAAGTATAGTATTCTATATTCGTTAGTACTGCTTATGGAGGAAAGCAGCATGTACCGGCGACACATGATTTTTTGCTTCGTTTCATGTGTGAGCCACAATTTTATTCATCTCATTTCACATAATTGTTTATAAAGTTAAGTGATTTCGACCAGGCAGTAATAAAATAGAATAACAGGTTTCTCAGTTCTCAATTCCCTTGCTCCTTTTTAGACCTAAAAGAAAAAGATCCTCTCGTCTCTTGCCTGATACTATGTTAATAAAACTTCCTTTTCCCAGAATCGTTATTTACCCCGCATCCGTCAAATTAGGAGATTCTTTTTAATATGTACTTACACTTGCGGTACATAGCCGGTCCCAAGCCCGGATAAAGGAGGAGGGTTGTGTTAGGCAAGGTAGAAAAAATCGAGATTTTACGTGAAATCGAAAAAATAAATAAAAAACGTAAAATGTAAAATCTTAACAAGATTTAAATCGTAAAATCGTCAGACTTAGTACAAATTTCGTAAAATCGATAAACTCATTTAAAATCGTAATATCGGAAGATTTTAAGAGTTAAATCGAGATTCTAGTTACTATGGTGTTAGGTCTTCGGCAACCAACATAAAAATATAGCCGAACCCCCATGACATGTACTTACGATAAAGTAGAAACTAAGTAAATGGATTAGGTTGTCGACAGAGATTAATTTCCAACACACTGCAATATATCCTTTCTTTGTAATAACATCGCAACAACATCAAGGAAACGGATATTTCAATTCCAATACATCTATTCTGCTCTTACATAATAGCCGTTCGTAATTATGTACATGTCCAAGAAATTTCAATAATTGTTTTTCAGTTCAAGGAACACAACACTAACCCAACTTCAGAACCCATTACTAAATGAGAAATTCTTGTATGGGTACAAATCTATTGGTTTACATTTACACACATTACAAGTGTTCCATCACTTTATTTTAAACCCTCGGGTATCCATTCGTGATTAGACGAAAGCTAGCGACTAATCTTTAGCTCCATTTGAAGTCACCCTTCATCTTTCGATGGATAAGTTAGCCATGAAAGCTGCTACATACACGTGTTCCATTACTCTATTTAAGATATAATCAATTATTTGTGGAGTTCACGGCTCTACTGATGGTGTGTACAAGTGAGGTGGTATAACTGTGCCATGACTGAATAGGTACTAGTTACCATATGTACTCATTCTGCACATCTTTATCGTTGGCGATGCTCAGCCCAAGTTCATGTTAAGACATGCCAGAGATATTATACAAGTGCCCTTCTATGTCTGGAACAAATCCTTTTTCCATCATTTCAAGTCTTACTATATCATAGGTATTACGATTTGGGACCAAACCCTTTTCCAACATCTCATTAAGTAATCTATTTGCATCTTCCACCTTCCCTGCTCTACAAAATCCTTTAATCAACACATTGTACGTGACAACATTAGCTCTCTTCCCATCTTTCTCCATTCTTGTCCTCACATTCAATGCTGCCTTGAGATTTCCTTCCATGCAATAGCCATCCATCAAAGTATTATATGTTACATGATTAGGTTTCAAACCCACATGAAGCATTTCATTTAGTAATTGTTCAGCTTTTCTTGATTTTTCTTCTTTGCACCATTGACCTATTAAGATGTTATATGTTACAGTATCAGCTTTCAAGTCCTTACTCTCCATTTCATTAAGAAGCTCCTTGGCAGCTCTTATGTCTTGTTTTCTGCATAAGCCAGCAATCAAGCAATTATAGGTTGAAACATTTGGAAGAATCCCTTCATCTGCCATATAATTACACAGTGAATAGCCTTCCTCCATCGATCCTTCCTTGCAGTAAGCATCAATCAGCGTATTGAATGTTATTGCACTTGGAATCAACCCTTGCTTAATTATGTCATCAAGGAGTTTTCTTGCTTCATTCAATCTCTTATTCTTGCAAAACCCATTGATAAGAGCATTATAAGTAACAATATTTGGCTTCAAACCCAAGCTCACCATCTCATCTTTTTTTTTTTTATTTTATACAAGTATAGTATTCTATATTCGTTAGTACTGCTTATGGAGGAAAGCAGCATGTACCGGCGACACATGATTTTTTGCTTCGTTTCATGTGTGAGCCACAATTTTATTCATCTCATTTCACATAATTGTTTATAAAGTTAAGTGATTTCGACCAGGCAGTAATAAAATAGAATAACAGGTTTCTCAGTTCTCAATTCCCTTGCTCCTTTTTAGACCTAAAAGAAAAAGATCCTCTCGTCTCTTGCCTGATACTATGTTAATAAAACTTCCTTTTCCCAGAATCGTTATTTACCCCGCATCCGTCAAATTAGGAGATTCTTTTTAATATGTACTTACACTTGCGGTACATAGCCGGTCCCAAGCCCGGATAAAGGAGGAGGGTTGTGTTAGGCAAGGTAGAAAAAATCGAGATTTTACGTGAAATCGAAAAAATAAATAAAAAACGTAAAATGTAAAATCTTAACAAGATTTAAATCGTAAAATCGTCAGACTTAGTACAAATTTCGTAAAATCGATAAACTCATTTAAAATCGTAATATCGGAAGATTTTAAGAGTTAAATCGAGATTCTAGTTACTATGGTGTTAGGTCTTCGGCAACCAACATAAAAATATAGCCGAACCCCCATGACATGTACTTACGATAAAGTAGAAACTAAGTAAATGGATTAGGTTGTCGACAGAGATTAATTTCCAACACACTGCAATATATCCTTTCTTTGTAATAACATCGCAACAACATCAAGGAAACGGATATTTCAATTCCAATACATCTATTCTGCTCTTACATAATAGCCGTTCGTAATTATGTACATGTCCAAGAAATTTCAATAATTGTTTTTCAGTTCAAGGAACACAACACTAACCCAACTTCAGAACCCATTACTAAATGAGAAATTCTTGTATGGGTACAAATCTATTGGTTTACATTTACACACATTACAAGTGTTCCATCACTTTATTTTAAACCCTCGGGTATCCATTCGTGATTAGACGAAAGCTAGCGACTAATCTTTAGCTCCATTTGAAGTCACCCTTCATCTTTCGATGGATAAGTTAGCCATGAAAGCTGCTACATACACGTGTTCCATTACTCTATTTAAGATATAATCAATTATTTGTGGAGTTCACGGCTCTACTGATGGTGTGTACAAGTGAGGTGGTATAACTGTGCCATGACTGAATAGGTACTAGTTACCATATGTACTCATTCTGCACATCTTTATCGTTGGCGATGCTCAGCCCAAGTTCATGTTAAGACATGCCAGAGATATTATACAAGTGCCCTTCTATGTCTGGAACAAATCCTTTTTCCATCATTTCAAGTCTTACTATATCATAGGTATTACGATTTGGGACCAAACCCTTTTCCAACATCTCATTAAGTAATCTATTTGCATCTTCCACCTTCCCTGCTCTACAAAATCCTTTAATCAACACATTGTACGTGACAACATTAGCTCTCTTCCCATCTTTCTCCATTCTTGTCCTCACATTCAATGCTGCCTTGAGATTTCCTTCCATGCAATAGCCATCCATCAAAGTATTATATGTTACATGATTAGGTTTCAAACCCACATGAAGCATTTCATTTAGTAATTGTTCAGCTTTTCTTGATTTTTCTTCTTTGCACCATTGACCTATTAAGATGTTATATGTTACAGTATCAGCTTTCAAGTCCTTACTCTCCATTTCATTAAGAAGCTCCTTGGCAGCTCTTATGTCTTGTTTTCTGCATAAGCCAGCAATCAAGCAATTATAGGTTGAAACATTTGGAAGAATCCCTTCATCTGCCATATAATTACACAGTGAATAGCCTTCCTCCATCGATCCTTCCTTGCAGTAAGCATCAATCAGCGTATTGAATGTTATTGCACTTGGAATCAACCCTTGCTTAATTATGTCATCAAGGAGTTTTCTTGCTTCATTCAATCTCTTATTCTTGCAAAACCCATTGATAAGAGCATTATAAGTAACAATATTTGGCTTCAAACCCAAGCTCACCATCTCATCTCGCAGAGCAATAGCCTCGTCTAGCATGCCATTATTAGATAGGCCATTTATCATGGAGTTATAAGTAACTACGTTAGGTTTTAGTCCCTGATTCTGCATCTCCTGGAAAGCTTTCTTTGCAGCTAATGTATTCTCATCCTTAAAGTATCCATCAATAAGAGTGTTGAATGTAACTTCATTTGGACTGATGTTGTTAGCAAGCATTTCCTTCAAAATAGCTTCAGCCTTGTACATTTTACTGGCAGAGCCTCTCTTGCAATGACCATCAATAAGAATACTGTAGGTAACTGTGTTTGGGGAAATTCCCCAGGCCTTCATGTCTTCGATAGCATCCTCTGCCTTATTCAACTTACCAGCTTTACAGAGACCACTAACCAAAATGTTAAATGTGATCAAGTTAGGCTTAATCCTTCTCTTTATCATCTCCTTGTACACATGCTCCATATCCCCGATTTCATTGTCTTTCACCAAAGCATTCAACAAAGGATTGCATGATGTGGGAGACAACTTAAATCCATATTCTCGAGCTTGCCTAAATGCCTCACAGGCAGCGTGGACTTCCAAATTTCTGACATATGCTACGACCAACATATCAATTATTATAGTAGTTGCCAATGATCGATCACAATACAGCGAAAAGGAATGAAAAACAGAAGAAACTGTATGTTTCTCATTCTTCACAAAGTGATGCAAAAGGGACCTGACCTTGGAGTAACATTTTGATTTTACCAGAGAATGCAAGACTTTGCCAGTCGTTTCAAGACCATACGAAAGCTTGAGTTCTCTTTGAGACCACTGAAAGAACCTAAGAACAAGTTTCGAATCGACCCCGGCATCAAGCAACTGGTCAAGAAGTTCCGCAGGTTTGGTTGATATCAGACGGGTTTTGAGCTCCGACCAGTGCTGTTTACTCACCAACTCTGCTATGGTTTTTATGCAGAATGACTGAACAATTGGACCTGAAAGTGGAAACAAGAGAGCAAGATCCATATTAAAATGGTCTGATAATATGAAATGGTAAATATTTTTACATCAAAAGTTTGGATATTAACAAATAAAATTCAGTTCTTTAAATTGATGGTAGAACAAGGAAGAAGAATTGGACAAGATGAGATTATAAAACATATTGGTAACAAACATAATTAGAGATTTAATTCTTAAGAAAATAACGAGCATTTTCACCTCGTGTGGATCCACCAAGTTTGTCTAATGTCATTCCTGAATATCTTCTAAAAAGAAGTCTTTGTTTCTCTGCAAAGGTGAATAGAAACTGCAGCGAAGAAACGCATAATTATTGAGTAGAAATTCAATTTTTGAGTAAATGGGCGTGTGAAGTTTTTGTTAAATGCTTCAGAAAGAGATTTACATGCAGTTTCAATGTGGTGTGGCGGGTGCAAACTAGTTGATCGTCAGGTGTTTGATAGAAAGTGTAAGAGAAGTGAAGGTATGACCTCACCACCTCAGTGTTGAAATTCAGCGAGACCAAGTTGCAGACACAACGCGAAATTGGATTCAGGAAATCGAATCTGGGTTCTTCCTCCAGTTGCCGCTGTCCTTGATTCCCAAGTTTTATTCCTCACTCTCGAGCATGCAGAGGAAGGTGGAGGAGCTACCTGCGTTTTATGTTTAGCTCCGTCCCGTAAAATTTCACCATGAGTTAAATAAAAATAAAAATAAAAATAATTT
>NC_029787.2:9375929-9387189 GCF_000816755.2 Arachis ipaensis
TTTATAAAAATAATAAAAAATTAATTAATATGTATCTTTAAAATTTATGATAAAATTATATTATTAATAAAAAATTTTAAATATTTTTTTAATAAATACAAAATAAAAATATTAAAAATTTAATTTTTTATATTTTTAAGATATTTTTTTTAATTTTTTCAATTTGTAGTTCTAAGCTCTTTAGTACATAAGTTAAGTTAGAGCTAAGACCATCATTTTAATACGGCGCTACCCCGTTGAATGAACCGCAAGGAGGAGCCAACAGCAACAGCAACCTCACCCAAATTATATTACACTAGCGTTCAATAGACACTATGCCTATACTCTAATAGATAAAAAATTATTTCTTTAATCTTATATTGAACATCTTTAATTATCATTAGTTTTATTATTATTTTAAAATTATTAATTTTTATTTTGATTCATCTCATCATATTAATTTTATTATGCATCTTATTATTTTCTCTTATAATTATGTTGCCTTATTTTATTCTCCTTTCTTGTTTTTTTCTTCCATTAACCCCATCCGCAATCAATTACCACCATACCATTATTGTAGCTCTCATTTTTGTTTATTACTTTGATCCATACATATCCATTCTGTTAACTTTTGAGTTGTTAAAGATTTGTTAAATGAATTATTTCTTTATTTGTTTAAATATCTAAATGTATAACTATTATATAGACCAGCGGCTCAACAGGCCGTGCCTGTTCAGTCGCTTTTCTATTGATAATTCTAATAGATAAAAAATTATTTCGTTAATCTTATATTAAACATCTTTAATTATCTTTAATTTTATTATTATTTTAAAATCTTTAATTTTTATTTTAATTATATCATCTCATCATATTATACACTATTATTTTCTCTTATTATTTTTTTTATATGTATAACTATTATTGTCTCGCCGTCACTATTATGTTGCCTTATTTTATTCTCTTTTTTTTTGTTTTCTTCTTCTATTAATCTCAATCGCAATCAATTACCACCATATGATATTACCATTTTTGATCCATACATATACATTGTGTTAACTTTCGAGTTGTTAAAGATTTGTTAAAAGAATTTTTTTTTTTTGTTTGATTTATATCTTCTCTTCAATCGCAATTAGTTACCAACATATATTAGTTCATAATTATTACACTCAAAAGTGAATACTACTTTAAAAATAAAAATTCAAAAAAAATCCCGTAACTCTGATGTGAATCATCTACACTTTTATAAATATAACGAATGAGTAAATTTAACTTTTTTTTATTATGAGTTTTTTTATTATCTAATGCGTTCAAAATCACATATTTTCATTTATGATCAAAGTTAAAAATTAAAGTCAAATGACATTGGTACTTTTTGGTTTAATAAAATTAAAATAAAGTAAAAAAATAAGGATAAAAACTAAAAAATAGATGGCTCTAGAAAAGGATAATGTTAAAATTTATGTCATTATGTATGAGAACAATGATTTATTTTATTATATTTCTTTTTGTACCAAATAACAAAAAAGTTAAATTTTATGTCCATTTTTTATTACTTGTGTTACTTATCTATAGTTGTTTAAATTATACTCTATAGTCATTGAGTCATGTTTTCTTCCAACAATAAAATAGTTATGAAGTCATTTTTATTTTTTTATAGGAGTACATCTATTATATCATGATTTTAATAGTTAATGTAAAATTAAAATAAAACATAAAAATAGAAAATGAATAAAAATAAAAATACAAAATTTTGAAACCCAAAATATAAAATGGTTATAAGATAAAAAAAATTACTTAAATATAATTTTTATAAGGTACTCTATGAATGAACTCAAATGAATGAATATTATATGTAAAATGAATCCTGATATATTGATACAAAAATTATTTTGTGTAAATTTTTTTAAAAAAATTTTGTCCTGTTAAACTATTTTACTTTTATTCTTTTAAAAGAATGTCCATAATAAAAAAAATCCGCATGGATAATTTACATCCAATAGAAAACTCTTGATAAAGTTGCTATGAAAAATGTGTAAAAGTTTTTTTATTCAACGTAACTTACTAATGTACGGAAGAAATTGTTTTAATAATAAACTTCTTTAGGGTAATATTGGATCTTAAATTTAGACGCCAATTAACATTATATATTGTGTAGGTACCTAGAGTAGATTAGAAGAGTATGATAAGAGAAAAATTATTCTGTGTAAATTTATTTTTTTAAAATTATCCCTATTGAACTATTTTATTTTTATTCTTTAAAAATATATCCAAATAAAAAAAATCTGCAACAATAATTTACATCCAATACAAAAATCTTCATGAGATTACTGTGAAAAAATGGAATAATAAATATTTCTTTAGGAGCAATATTAAAACTTAAATTTAGACACCAATTATCTTTATATTATATTTTATGTTATATTTAAGTAAAGTAAGAAGGATGCAAGAGAAGATGAATAAGAAAAGAAAAAAAATTTTTCTATTATCCAGTAACAGTAATCTGAAATGATAGATAGTAAGAGAAGAAAGAGATAATTAATTAATTATAGAAGTTTCGTGATTGTGAATGTATGTGATAAGAGAGAAGATAAGGTAGTAGAAGTTTTTCTAGTGTGGAATAAACGAATAACTGACATATAGTGAGATCGATTATTAGGAAGGGCAAAATTGAAAAATAATTTTGGACACCAAATCCATGTATTGGCATTATATATTGTTATAGATACTTATTTTTCATGCTTGCTTGCTAAGTCAAATTTTATCATTTTATAGATACTTATTTTTCATGCTTCTGACACTTGTCACATGTCCTGACCTTCTTTCTGCTGTCTTCCCACAATGTGGGCCAATAAAACCCGGCTCGTAAGACCTTTTGTGCTAAGCTTCGGGCTCCAGAATGTATCCCATAGATTCCTTTGTGAGCTTCGGATAAAACTAGATCGGCTTCAGCCCTGTCCAAACATTTCAAGAGAGGTCGAGAATAACCTCGCCTATACAAAACGTTATTTAGCAATGTAAAGAAAGATGCTTGTCTTCTGAATTTTTTCTTGTCTTGAATTTCGTTCGGAATACAACCATGACGGAGGTATTGAATATAAGAATGTTGCCAACTGTCTTTATTTAGAATACTTAAAATGTGCAACGTATCAATGCTCGGTTTATCTAGAGTTGACTGCAATAGCGTGGCTGTGTGTGCCTGTGTAGTTGCCAGTTTTGATAAAATATCTGTTCCATGGTTTTGTTCCCTAGGTATTTGGAGAATCTCAATTTTGGGAAAATCTGCTAGCAATTGTTGAACAACGTCTAAATATTTCAATAGAATATGATCTTCGGTCTGAAAACTTTGATTTACTTGTTGAACAACCAATAAAGAATCACAATATACTTTTAAATCGGTAATATGTAAATCGGCTGCTAACCTGAGCCCAGCTATGAGGGCTTCGTATTCTGCCTGGTTATTACTGGCTTTGAAAGAGAAACGGAAAGAATGCTCCAGAGCTATGCCGTCCGAGCTTTCCAATAGTATGCCTGCTCCAGATCCTTGAGGGTTTGAAGCACCATCAACGAACAATGTCCATGCCTGGCTTTCCTGTTCCGAGTATGAGCTTGTGAATTCAGCTACAAAATCGGCTAACCATTGTGATTTGACAGATCCTCTTGGTTGATATAGGATGTCAAATTCTGAGAGTTCAATAGACCATTTAATTAGTCGTCTTGCCAACTCAGGTTTACAGAGTATCTGACGAAGTGGGTGATTGGTTCTGACGATGATTGTATGGCTTTGGAAATAAGGTCGGAGCCGTCTGGCAGAGAAGACTAGCGCCAAGGCGAGCTTTTCAAGTCTTGGGTAGCGAAGTTCTACATTTTGTAATGACTTGCTCACAAAATAGACTGGCTATTGAAGCTTGTCATTTTTTGCAATGAGAACAGAGCTAATTGCTACATCAGTGATAGATAAATACAAATACAACGGTTGGCCGAGCTTGGGCTTTTGTAAAACAGGCGGCTTTGAAAGGAGTTGCTTTAAATTAGCGAACGCTGTTTCACAATCCTCATTCCAAGTAAAGATCTTTTTATCCTTCTTCAGGCATTGAAAAAAGTTGTGCGACTTAGATGCTAAGCATGGTAGGAATCTGGACAAAGCGGCTAATCTGCCCGTTAATCGTTGGACTTCCTTTATGGTCGTCGGACTGTGCATGTCAAGTATTGCTTGACACTTTTCTGGATTTGCTTCAATATCTCGACTTGTCAGAATGAATCCGAGAAATTTTCTTCCACGAACACCGAATGCACACTTTTCGGGATTCAGCCTCATGTTGTACTTCCTTATCTGGGCAAATATCTCATCGAGGTCTTGTATATGAGGGTGGCCGACCTTTGTTTTTACGACCATGTTGTCGACATATACTTCGATGTTCCGGCCTATTTGCTCCTCGAAGATCTTGTTCATGAGTCGTTGGTACGTTGCCCCTGCATTCTTTAATCCAAAAGGCATAACATTATAGCAGTAATTGCCATATTCAGTTATAAATGCCATTTTTTCTTGGTCTGATGGATGCATAAGGATCTGGTTGTAACCAGAATATGCATCCATGAAACTCAAGATGCCATAGCCACAAGAATTATCAACTAAGGTGTCAATGCTAGGTAAATGATAAGTATCTTTAGGGCAGGCCTTGTTTAAATAAGTAAAGTCGACGCACATGCGCCATTTACCGTTATTCTTTTTTACCATCACGACGTTGGCCAACCATGTTGTGAACCGGATTTCTCGGATGAACTCGGCGTTGATGAGTTTCTTAACCTCCGCTACGGAGGCTAATCTCTTCTCGGTTCCGAGGTTTTGCTTCTTCTGAGAGACCGGTTGGGCAGTTGGACTGATTGCTAATTTATGTGTAATCACAGATGGATCTATACACGTCATGTCCCCCGAAGTCCAAGCAAATAGGTATGCGTTCTGGCGTAAGCAACTGATCAGCTTTTGTTTTTCCTCATTGTTGATGGATGTTCCTATAAAAGTGAACTTGGTTGGATCCTCGGTCAGGATAACTTTCGTTAGATCTTCATTTGGTGTAGGGCGGTCTTCAAAATCGGCCCTTGGATCAAGCTCGGTTAACATTGGTTGTCCAGATTGTATTGAATTGACGCGAGCCTGACTGCTTCTTTTAATGGGCTTAAGGCTGATGTTGTAGCATTGCCGAGCTTCGTGTAAATTATCATGACGGTTGCAACTACGTTGTCCTGTACAGGAAACTTGATACAAAGATGAAAAGTGGAAACAATGGCAGCAAATATATTTAAAAAGGTCTTCCCAATATAACATTATAAAGACTAAAACAGTCGACCACAAGATATTGTATATCTTGTGTTTTGGATAATGGTTGCTCACCGAGTGTGGTTTGTAACCACACTGATCCTAGCACGGGAATGCGCTCCCCTGAAAATCCGACCAGATCTCCCGAGTAAGTCTGCATAATATGGGTGCTCAGCTTCATCTTCTGGAACGTGGCGAAGAATAGCACGTCGGCACTGCTTCCTGGGTCAAGTAATACTTTCTGAACTATAAAGTCTCCCAATTGGATCGAGATAACCACGGGATCGTCAAAGTTGACGTGGCTGGATTTAAAATCAGCACAGCCGAAGGTCATTTCAGGGACATCTGGGGTCGGTTGAGGATTGTTGGTAGTATTTTCAACTGCCAACATAGCTCTGTATGTCCACTTCCCCACCGAGTTTGTCTGTCCTCCGCCGGCGTAACCTCCTGAAATACAGTTAATCACCCCTCTAGGTTGAGCCGGGGTTTTATCCTTGTCCTTTGATGACGAAGCTGTCGCAGGCTGGTCAGAGTTTGGGATTTGCCGTTTCTGCATGTGTCCTGCAATGAATTTATCTAGATGTCCTTGCCGCACTAAGCCCTCCAGGAGATCTTTAGCAATCACGCATTCGTCGGTGGTGTGGCCATATTTTTGGTGGAAGGTGCAGTATTTGGATTTGTCAACGTTTTTTGGCTCAGGGTAACTGCCAGCTTTACGTTTAATTAACTTGGAATTCAATATCTCCTTGATAATGTCGTCTCTCTTTGTGTTAAACTGAGTATATGACTCGTAGCGGGGTACATGTTTGAAACTTTTCTTGCTCTCCTGAGGTTTATCATCGTCTTTTGCGAACGCCGACTTTTCTGCTCTTCGTGCCTGACGGAGCTCTTCGATATCTATCTGCCCTTTAGCCTTCTCCCTAAACTCGGCCAGAGTCTTTAGCTTGGCTACTGCAATAGCTTCTTGGAACTTTCCAAGGCAAAGGCCGCTTTTAATGGCATGCAAGTGAACCTCAGGATGAATATCAGGAATTCACATAGTTATCTTCGTGAAACGGGTAATGTAGTCCTTCAAGCTTTCTTGTGGATCCTGCTTAATGGTAGTCAGATAATCGGAATCATGTAAGTAGATTGCTGACGCTACGAAGTGGTCTTCAAATTGCTTTGCTAGTTCCTGGAAGTGTGAGATAGAATCTGCAGGTAAAGAGCAAAACCAGTCAAGCGCAGGACCATCTAAAAAGGAAGGAAAACAACGACATAAAATGGGGTCGGATGCCCCGTTAACGATCATAATAGATCGGAATTTTTTAATGTGCTGCTTATGATTCCTAGCCCATCATATGGAGTTAGGGTTGTTGGTAACGTGAATTGTCTGGGCAGCTAAAAATTCATGATGTCAGTTGTGAAAGGTCCTACAGAATTATCGCGCCCATCATTCTCGTCTTCGAGTATAGCATTTTCATTCCGAAGATCTGCATCATCGTCCTGAGGTGTCTCCGAGACATGGGTCGGTTCGGACTGACGTTCGTCATTTGCTTGTCGCTCGCGGCGATCGTTGTTGTGTTCCAGACGAGCATTAGCCAATTGTTGAATTTGTTGTTGCATTCTTTGATTCTCTTCCGTCATGCGCTGATTTGCTTCAGCCATACGTTGATTTGCTTGATGGAGCTCAGTTACCATCTGAAGAAGTTCAGACGGAGTGGGGGGAGGTGCATCGGCCATCGTCAAATGTTAGGGAATTAAGGGCGTACAGAAGAGGATGTCTCAAATATAAGCCCTTCCTCTAGCGCCAATATGTTCTTGCCTGAGTAGGTTGAAGTATAACTCGGTCCCTGACGGAGATCGGCGATCCTTCCCAGCGAAGTGTGGTATACGTCGGTAGACCAGAAACAGGGAGGTGGGTACCTGCAAAGGCACTCCGATGCTTAAGTTAACAAGAGGATGTATATGTGAAAACTATTTTTCATGAAAGATGTATCATACCTTCAATTGTTTCCTCCTCCCTTTTATACATGTGTGGACGAGGTTGATCATTCTCTTTCTTAGTTATAACGCCTAAGGAGAGGATTGATTGCATATCTGACGTTACCAATTTGGAGTTAATGCTGTTTATTAAGAATGGTCGGTTATGATTGAGGACCATACGTTTCCGAGCTATAACTCGTAACCGATGTTTACTGGTCATATCAGAAAGTGTAAAGTGTGATCTCTAACCCTTTATTGCTCTCTCTTTTATATTTATTTTTTATTCCACTTATAAAATTAATGGTGAGAAATCACACTTTAATAAAATTGAAAGGATCAATTTCCTTCTTCTCTTCTTTTTTCGTTCTTTTTTAAGCAGATTTCTCTTTCTCCATGAAAGATTGGCTCCATACTGCAAAATTATCCCAGATCCACGGTTATGTAAATCGAATTGGACCGGCCAGTTCAACCATCTGACAAAAAATCGATGAAAGAACCAGTCAAACTGGTAAACCGATTGAACCGGCCAAACAATTCAATGAATTCACAAACCAAACCTGAACCCTATGAGAGACAAGAGAAGCCCCCACCACCAGCTGCCACTCGCCCTCTTTTCATCACCGTGGAATCTCTATTCAGACACATTGTCATCGCTCACGTCGCCCACCTCACCGTCGCATATCACTCATCTTGTCGACTCGCCTTTTCGGTCTCTGGCCTTTGCTCACCTCTACGGTAAGCATTCCTCAGCTCCTCCCTCACTAGCCACTGCTTGCTGCTTGCTTGCTTCAATGCTTCTTGTTTCATTTTTAAAAATTTTATTGATTTATTCTTCAATCTTCGATACTTATTCAGTGCTTCTTCTCTCGGTTGTTGTTGCCGTCGTTGATGCAACCAGCGTCAGTCACCTCATGCGCCTCGCTAATTCACGGTTCCTCTACTTCGTTGCTGTCGCCGGCTCGCCGCCCAAATCGCTTCTCTGCTCTCCTCTCCCTTCTCCGCCGCGAGTGATGTTTGCTTAGAAACTTATGGAAAGTACGGAACGCAATGGCAATTTCAGTGCTACCGGGAGACACCATTTGAGACCATCTTCAAGCAGCTTGATTGAATCAACTAACTCAGTATACCCACCTTTCATTTTGAGTACCTCAACACACAGACACACCGAGAAAAACACAAGAAGAGAAAATAAAGCAAGCCTTGATCATAGACTTTGTACTTCTACTAGAAATTAGCTGATTGAAACCCAAAAACCACCGCACAGCTAGCAGTCGAAAAATCAAGTAATGCTGCAATTTTCTTGAAATCAAGAAGAGCCTTTGTGAAAGCTCCCATTATTGGCCAGCAAAAGCATCCAAGAAACACAAATACATCATCAAAATAACGTGGCATAGAACAGGGTTATAGGAATAAATCAACTCGAAAAACTTCACCTTCAGCATTTAAGGTTGGATTTCCAATGCGGCAGCCACAGGAATCACCATCGCCATGAACTCCATCCCACGAGGTGTCAAAATCTGTGGCCACTCGAGCAAAAACGCCAAAGCCTTCCTCAACTCCTTCAGGTTCAAATCACCACCATAAGCCACCCCAAACACACACTATGGCGAATTGAATGGGACCATAAGAATGGAAGTATTCACAACAGAAACATGCAATTGCTTAACAACAATGTTATGAATAGCCATGGTTAATAGCAAGATATATAACCTTGTGAAGCATGTGCTCGTTCGTTCTGGCACAAGCTCTACAAGTGGCCAACGACGTCGGAGAGAAGGTACGGGTTGGAACCCTCCAATTCGCGCAAGCACTCGCATGCGATATATCGGGTTTGACGATCCGACCCGAAATTTGGCCAGTTGATGACCGTTAACAATACCTCAACCAAACTTACAATTTGTTGAACATGTAATTGAAGCTTCTTCTCAGTGACACAAACGACGATCGAGGTAACGGAGATCATGAACTGTTCTCTGAATGAGATGGTTATGTAAACGCTGTCGATCGGGGATTGGACGACGGTGTGGAGCGCGTCAATTACACGGTCGAGTTGGTATGCGTGGTCGTCATTGGAAGTGAAGAATGAATCGGAGAACTCGTTGAGGAATACGAGGAGCTGGAACTTGACGGAGAGAAGGAAGTCCTTGCGGAGGACCAAGTTGACGAGGAGATCGAAGAGCGAAGGGAGAGAGCTCCACTTGTTCTGCCTTCTCTCTTCGCCGCTGAATTGGAAGTCCTCGATTAGGGTTTCCCATTCCTGAGGTGTTAGCGGCTTCGACGGTGGAGGCGCTGTTGGAATAAATTAATTTTCAATAACCCAGATCATCCATATTGAATCACAAAAAATATAACATAATGCGGAAGCGTACATTTACTCATAAGAGTCAGAATTGTTGGAAGAGTCTGAATCTTGTGGTTCTTTCGATCTTTCTCAACCAAAGCCTTCTGTATTCCTAGGTGGCTGAACTGTAAGTCTTTTGATGGGGAAAGAGCAACAAAGGCGACTTTGGTATATTGGGGACCGAAACCCTGTAGGCATATTTATATTTGAGCATAGCACCCATTAAACCCTTAAGTCCAAATAAAATAGTATCTAAAGCCCAAAAGATAATATATCTAAAATCCAAAAAGATAATTATCTAAGGAACAAAAGATAACATCTGGTTTTATTCTCATTTAATTCTAAATCAAAAGTAATAATGACTTATTTAATTTAACATTTATAACAATAAATGAGATCACCATTATATAAGTCATTTAATTTGAAATAGCATAATTTGTTATTACAATTAATATATGTATTGCCCACAAACAAATTAGGAAATTAAAATAATTTCCTAACAATCTCCCACTTGGGCTATACATATATTCTTTCTTGACATAATCACATCTTATAAACTTTATGCATGCATCTGAATGCTATTTCTCTCATTACTTTAACAATCTGGTCTGTCTCATACATTAGATATGGAACTACCGCAGCTTTTATCACATTAATGTCGCGAGTAAACCATGCCAATCACCATCCTAATATACTTAATGACATAGATCAAATTTGGATGAGTAATATGGAAATTACATGCCAAGTGATCTCATGCATGTCTATTTCCAACTGGTCCAATTTTAAAACTTTATTGAGATCAAACGCAAAACAAATTTTGCAAAATGAACATTTTTCATAACATGAAATAAACCATCAACTTAATTCTGCAGAAAAATAACTCAATATCTGTCATAGGACATATAGCATAAACTTCCACTAAACCAAAGCATCACAAATATTGTCACCCATTCGAGCAGTGTGCTCTTGAAAGACTTTAGGGATCAATTCCTTGGGTAATGAGTTTGCTAGCATATACTCTGTTCCTATATGTCCTATGAAAATCTGTTTTTCTTAAACTTTCTCCTTAACAACTAAGAACTTGATATCTGTATGCTTCGATTTTGTCAAGCTCTTACTGTTATTGGAGTATAGTACTGCTGACTTATTGTCACAAAATATCTTTAATAACCTTTCAATGTCATATACTATACGAAGCTCAGTGACAAAGTTTCGCAACCATATGCCATGAAATCGGAATCAGAGTACCTAATGATCTCCAAATTTTCTGATCTCCGATAAGTAAGCATGTAATTCTTTGTTCTCTTTAAATAACGCATTACGCGTTTAACAGCTATCCAATGATCCATGCCTGGATTGCTCAAGTATCTACCCAACACTCCCACTAAAATGATATGTCGGGACGTGTGCAGACTTGAGCATACATTAAACTCCCTAGTGCTGATGCATAAGGTTTATCATGCATTATTGTCCTCTTAAGATCATTTTTAGGGCATTGCTTGAGACTGAACTTGTCTCCTTTAGCTACGGGTGTGTCCATTGGTCTATAACTTTTCATGCCATATCTACTTAAAATCTTTTCAATATAGTTCTTTTGTGATAATCCAAGAATACCTTGAGAGCGATTTCTTAGTATCTCGATTCCTAATACAAAAGAGGCA
>NC_029787.2:9387997-9399506 GCF_000816755.2 Arachis ipaensis
TAAGCATGTAATCCTTTGTTCTCTTCAGATAACGCATTACGCGTTTAACAGCTATCCAATGATCCATGCCTGGATTGCTCAAGTATCTACCCAACACTCCCACTAAAATGATATGTCGGGACGTGTGCAGACTTGAGCATACATTAAACTCCCTAGTGCTGATGCATAAGGTTTATCATGCATTATTGTCCTCTTAAGATCATTTTTAGGGCATTGCTTGAGACTGAACTTGTCTCCTTTAGCTACGGGTGTGTCCATTGGTCTATAACTTTTCATGCCATATCTACTTAAAATCTTTTCGATATAGTTATTTTGTGACAATCCAAGAATACCTTGAGAGCGATCTCTTAGTATCTCGATTCCTAATACAAAAGAGGCATCACCAAGATCTTTCATTTCGAATTTGTTCGATAGAAATTTCTTAGTTTCATGCAATAAGCCTATATCATTACTGGCAAGTAGAATGTCATCAACATGTAAGACCAAAAGGATATATTTACTCCCATTGAACTTGCGGTATACACACTCATCTATTATATTTACCTCAAAATCATGAGGTAATGACTTGATGAACTTGTGATACCATTGACCGGAAACTTGTTTGAGACCATAGATAGATTTTCTCCTTTCTCTATTGGATCTCCTTAATGACACTTCTTGAGGTTGTTGAGCTTGCTGTATGGATTGGGATTGAGGAGGATTCTCATTATTTTTCTGTGTTGTAGCAGTATCTTGAGCAACAACGATATTCTCATTGTTCTCTTGTACTGTAACTGGATTTACAGTAGGATTCTCATTGTGCTCTTGTACTGTAACTGTGTCTTGAACAATAATAGATACAAAGGCCTGATCATTGTCAGTTACAGAATCCTCATCAAAAGCAACATTCATAATATTTTCTTCCCCCCCAAACTCAACATCCTCAAGAAATCTCGCATTTTCCGTCTCAAAAATAGCCTTGATGCAAGATTGTAAAACTTGTACCCCCGTGAGCGCTCAGCGTAACCAACAAAGTAGCAACTAATTGTTCCTGAGTCCAATTTTCTTTCATGCGGCCTATAAGGTCGCGCCTCAACTGGACATCCCCAAATATGCAAATGCTTTATACTAGGTCTTTTCCCAGTCCAAATTTCATATGAGGTTTTGTTAACTACTTTGCTTGGCACCCTATTAACGGTCTTTAAGGCTTCTCTCCAGAGTGATTCAGGCAATGATGAATGAATAATCATACTTCTCACCATGTCCTTAAGAGTTCGGTTCCTTCGCTCTGCAACACCATTCATGCTAGGTTTGCCTGGCATGGTGTATTACGGAATAATACCACACTCCTCTAGAAAAAGAGCAAAAGGCCCAGGACGTTGCTCACCTGAACCATCATATCTTCCGTAGTATTCACCACTACGATCAGATTTGACAGCTTTAATTTTTTTTTCAAGTTGAAGTTCAACTTCAGCTTTGAAAGACTTGAAAACATCCAAGGCTTGGGACTTTTCATGAATTAAATATAGATACCCATAACGAGAGTAATCATCTATGAACGTAATAAAGTACCGTTGTCCATTCCAAGAGACAGTAGGGAATGGGCCACATATATCGGTATGTATCAGTTCTAAGACATCTTTAGCTCTCTCGGCACCTAATTTCCTTTCGTTTGTCCTTTTTCCCTTTATGCACTCAATGCAGACTTCAAAGTCTGCCAAATTTAGGGGTCCAAGAATTTCATCCCACACGAGCCTCTGAATTTTCTGTTTAGAGATGTGACCTAGGCGCTTGTGCCATAATGATGCCGAATTTTCATTTAGTTTTTGTTTTGTACCCGTTTGTAGTATTTCATTATTATAGGAATTTAAGTCAAGCCTATATAGATTATCCACCAAATGACCAGAGCAAATATTATTCGAATTATAGAAGAGACTGACTTTATTGTCTCCGAACAAACAAAAATAACCTGATTTGTCCAAACGAGAAACAAAAACCAAATTCCGTCTAAATGACGGTACATAAAATGTCTCTAATAAATCAAAGTAAAATCCACTCGTGGAACATAATCTAAAGGTTCCTATAGCTTCGACTGCAACTATATTGCCGTCTGCCACATAGATGTATCTTTCAGCATCACTTGGCGGTCGGCTCCACAAGCAACCCTGCATAGTAACATTTCCATGAGTAGTAGCAGCAGAATCTACCCACCAAGTATCAACAGGTACATAACTTAAACTAGCCTCAGAACAAACGAAAGTAAGAATTATACCCTTCTTTACACGCCATGTGGCATATTTGGTACAATTCTTCTTCATGTGTCTCACCTTCTTACAGAAGAAACAGATTGAAACTTGATCCTGTTTCTTAGCTTTTTTCTGCTGAGAAGGCACATCCGCAGTGGTATTACGCTTTCTTTTATACTGAGAAGATGAAGCTATGTGAGCACTTTCAGTCTTATCTTGCTGTAGCCTCTCTTCTTCTTGCACACAGTGAGATATAAGCTCATTTAAGGACCAAGTGTCCTTCAGAGTGTTATAACTCACTTTGAATTGTCCAAAGTGTGCAGGAAGGGAAATCAAAATGAAATGCACGAGTAAATCTTCAGACAACTCTAACTTTAGTGCTTTCAAATTTGAAGCAAGATGAGACATTTCCATAATGTACTCCCTTATGTTCCCTTTATCTTTATACCTCATGGAGACAAGTTTGCTCAAAAGACTACTTGCCTCCACCTTTTCATTCTTAGTAAAGAATTTTTCAACATCTTTTAGGAACTGTTTGGCATCTTTATCCTCAGTAATTGAGTCCCGAAACGCCTCAGGAATTGAGCGTTTCATGATCATAATGCTCATTCGATTGGATCTCTCTCATTTCTCTATTTTAACCTCATTGAGATTTTCTGGAGTGGAAGTGGGTTTCTCCTCTTAAAGAGCTATATCCAGATCCATACAACCGAGGACAATTTCCACGATATCCTTCTAAACTTTAAAGTTTGAACCATTTAGCATAGGAATACTGTTTTTTTCTGGCCGAAACCGTGCAAATTGATGTGATCACGTGATACGCACGTGGTTGGGCATTAGGCATTCCACGTACTCAACCGGTCCCTTTAAATACCCGCTCCATGTTTCAGAAATGAAAAAATAAAAAAAGATTTGCTGCGTTCCAAATCGAGGGGGAAACAAACACAACTCTCGAACCTTCTAAATTCTCTTCCTCTTGCTTCCTTCTGGTTCAAGATCTCATTGCAATGGTTCGTACTTCTTTTTAATCACTATTTCTGTTTCTTAATTATTTGTGGATTTCTCTTTTGATTGTTGTAGCCAACATCCATATACTCCATCAAGTCGGTGTATAAGATTTTGAGCTGCTACACTATTGTTCGAGTTTCTTTTCCTTTTATCTTCTGCGATTCCTAGGGTTTTTAATTCAGTTCTTTTCTTTGTTGGCTATGGTGAAAGGCCTTTTTTGCTTCTTTCTGTAACTCACATAAGGCGTAATTGTGTGTGTGCGGTCTTCTTTTCTTACCATGAAATATAAGAAAAATCTGTATTCATTTTTTTCTTTTTTTTTTCAAACATGTAGCTAGTTTCTAATTGTTTGTTGTTATTCATGCATTTTGATAATGTTTAATTGTTCAACTTTGGGGTTTAGTATATGTTAGTAGTATTTTTATGAATACAGATGTTCTATTTTCCCAATATTCCTTCGGTGTCATTCCATTTTGTTTTTCTCTTAGTAATTATTCACTTGATAAGAGAAATCCTACCTTTTTCCCCATATGGTAAGAGAGAAGATGCTGAAATTAAAACATACTGAGCGATTTTAATTTCCAAATTTTAGGATGCTACAAAGACTAGCGTTGCTGTGTTGGCATGTACGGATGAAGCAGTTCTTCCTGTAAGTCAAGTATTTGAAGCCATTAAAGAACTTGGAAATGAAGGGGCTGAGCAATATGATCCTTTGGTGGTTACATCTGCATCATCACTAAGTAATTTTCCCTCTCCTTTCTTTGAATTTCTTGTTTGGGGTATTGGTGATCACTAGAGCTGATTTTGCATATAGCATGTCCTACACCATACAGTTTTAAATTGCTTTTTAAATATAATGAATTTATAAATCAATAAAAAGTTGTACTTTCTACGGTGTGCATCTTCCTTAACTTTGAATACAGCAAGTAAAAGCTTGGTTATATATCTTCTAGACAGATTTTGGTATCAAATGGTGCTGTTATGTGTTGTTTGTATTCAAGGAGTTTATATGCTAGTTAAGTTTCTATACCAATTAGTTTCGGTTGATGCTTCAACAATTAGAGGCTAGCAGCTTTATCCATTGTAATAACGTTTGAAACTGATTTTTTAATGCTTGGCTGCACTCTGTTGGGTATCAAGTTTCATTCAAGTAGGGGAACCTAAGCCTAAATATGCTTCATCTATGAGAAAAATTCAGATCAAGTGCATGCTTATTATCGATTCCTAAAGCATGCATTTTTGGAACCCTTCAATATGATGAATCCAAAATCTTATTGTACATTTATGTGTTTGATTATATTGTAGTGTAGTAGGAGTAGGGGAGTAGGACATTTTTTTTAACCATCTATTGCATACTGCAGGCAAACTGCCAGTAGAATCTTCCTCTGTAGACATTGTGGTTTTAATCTGGCTGTCTCTTGATTGTCCTATGGACCAACTGGTTCAAGAAGGCCTGAGAGTGTTGAAATCAGGTGGAACAACTCTCATTATCAAGTCATCTCAGTCTGCTGCAGGTTCACCTGATACGGTAAAAACAGGCTTAGTTCTACTTGGGGTAAATTTATATTGTTATGCATGATCTTATTTTCCACATTTGTCCTTACAGATTATATCTGATCTTCAGAGCAAGTTATTGTTGGCTGGGTTTATAGAAGCTCAAGTTGTACAATTAAAATCAACTGTCCTATCAGGAGGCAGATTCTCTGGGGTATGTTAATTATCTTGTATCTGATGCTGCTGTCCCTTATTTATCATCAGGTTAATTTACTCATATGTTCTCTCAAGTTTACAAAATGGAATACAGTATAATCATATGGTGGATGTGTTGAGTGATAGACTGTAACACATGCATTGTTTTTCAAGGATTTAATTCTTGATTGGTTTTGAAATCTGATCTACTGTTATTATCATCAAGTCATTGGATCGAGCACATTTAATTTCAACTACATTTTTTCTTCTTTTTATCACAACATATATAATTTTATCTCGATTCACTGTATTCTGCTGATTTTGTCTTCCTATTGCCTCTTGGGTTGACTATTGGACATGTGGCATGTAAAATTATTCCTTTTTGACTTTTTCTGATTGAGTTTGATGAATGTCTTACAAATTCTAATTGTTGGTATGTTATGCCTTGCATGCAGATCAAAGCTAAAAAGCCTTCATGGAAAGTTGGATCATCTTTTGCACTGAAGAAAGTGGTGAAGAATTCACCTAAAGTGCAAATTGATGTAGACTCAGATCTGATTGATGAGGATAGTCTTTTGACTGAAGAAGATTTAAAGAAACCCCAGCTTCCACCTAGTAATGCTTACTTTATAATTGTTGTCCTTAGTTTATTAGGACACTAATACATTAGGCTATTAACTAACATACTTGTCCAATAGGTGATTGTGAAATTGGAAGTACAAGAAAAGCCTGTAAAAATTGCACATGTGGGAGGGCTGAAGAAGAGGAAAAAGCAGTAAAGCTAGGATTAACTGCAGAACAGATCAATAATCCTCAATCAGCTTGTGGAAATGTATGGCTTTTTTTCCTTTGCTATATACAGTTTTACTGTTCATAATCGTTTAGAGTATATCTAATTGCATGTAATGTGTGTGTGCTTTGCTGTCTGTACATTCTGTGCAGACAGTTCAAAGAAAATTTTTCACTGTGTTCAAAATTTTTTGGGTCTGTGCAGTGTGGACTAGGGGATGCTTTCAGATGCGGTACATGTCCTTACAAGGGGCTTCCTCCCTTCAAATTGGGCGAGAAGGTACTCTCACTCCCTCTCTCAGCTGTTTGGTTTCACTTCTCTAGTATAGCATTTGTTAAAAGTGTGTTCATCATACTTTTACAGGTTACACTGGCCGGTAACTTCCTTGCAGCAGACATATAGCAAAGAAGGGTGCTGTATTATGCTTTATCTTTAGGTGGTTCGTGATTATTTTATTAGTATTAGTCATCTTTGATGCTATCAGAGCCATAATCATCCGAGTTGTTTGATACAATTTTATCTTTCGCTATCTGAGAGACACAAGTTTTGTTGAGTACCATGGTTCTCACAAGTTGAAATGAAAAGTCTAATATATCATAAGCCATAAATCAAGCCAACCTTTCGTCTCTACTATGGGATTTTAGGCCAATAGTATATCCCTTACCTGCGGATTTTTGTTCTAATCTTTTCCTTTTCCTCCTTACCAATTGCTATTAGCCTATTACAATGCAACTTAGAATTTTTATTTTTATTTTTTTTTAATTTTTTTTTTTTTTTGGATTTTTATTTTATATTTTTCGAAAATTTATTTAGAAAAAGGAATAGTGTGATATATATTGTCAAATGGGAAAAAAAATAAGGACCAAATAAAAATTGAATAGTTTATAGGATTAAAATTGTGTTTTCTGGCTAATATTTAACCATCAAAATAAAAGTGAGTGATTTTTTACCATTAGATGTAATTTCAAACCATTAAAAATACTATTGATGGCCAATTGATGATTATAAAACATCAAAATTGTGAACCCCAGCATTCTTCATATAGAAATACATTACGCATGGAGTATTTATGCGTTTTTAGAATAAAATTAATTGGTGATATCATATTTTTTAAGAATAAAATACAATTTTAAGTTTAGAATGCGAAGTTCATGTCAAACAAAATTAGGTTATACAATTTTTCCTATATTTTAGATATTCTAATTTTACAACCATATTATATATATTTCAATTAAAATATTTTAAGTTTAGAATAATCGACAATTGTAAATGGCAGAACAGAGTTGACCAAAATAGAGCAACTCCATCGCCGCCTCGCCGGTTTGAAGCTGTGCGTTTTAATTGAACTGTGCACTTCGGCTTCTTTTTTGTCCTTTGTCACCTCCGCAATTCTAGGGTTTCAGAGCTTCACATTTTTCTGTCCAAATTCTGTTGCAATTACTCGATACATTCCGTTGAGGCAGTGACCGATCGGAATCGAGAAACATCAAGACTCTCGTGTGATAATACGGTACGATTTCTTTCTCCTCTTGTTCCTTGGAATCCTATTTAAATCATTCGCTTGCGAAGATAGAAGTTATGCAAGTTTTCAGCTATGGATACTGCACAATCAGAAGTGAGAACAATATCTGGTAACATTAACGACAATATCGATTTAAATATGTCAAAATGGAATTTAGAATAGCATTGATCTGAAAATTGTCCACACAATAATATTTAATTGAATTCCAAACCAGAGAATTCATTTTCCTTGTTGCTGATGTTTCTCTCTTGAATGCAGATAACCTTGCCTTTCTGAGTAAAAATTAACGTCTATAATAATGCTTCTGGACAAGAATGTCATTCATGAAACGCATTATAAGGTTCTCAATGTCAAGGAAGATTCAAGTTATGAAGAAATCCGTGCTAGTTACCGCTCCGCCATACTCAGTTTGCATCCTGATAAGCTATTGAAATCTTCTGATGCATCCGGCAGCAATCAAACTAGTGGAGATAGATTTCTCAAAGTACAAAAGGCGTGGGAAGTTCTTGGCGATTCAAGCTCTCGTTTATTTTATGATAGTGAGCTCCGAAGTTCAAGGCGTGATGTCTCAGCTGTTGATGTTGCAGAAGATTTAAGCTTAGAGGATATGATGAATGAAGATGACGGAGAAGCATTGGAACTGTTTTATCAGTGCAGATGTGGAGATTACTTCTCTATAGACTCATTGGAATTGCAGAAAATGGGGTATTCCTTGTTGAGGGATGAAAGTAGAATATCTATATTGAACAATGATTCTTTGCCAGGATCAGTAATTCTTCCCTGTGGATCATGTTCTCTAAAAGCTCGTCTGGTAATCAATATGGATGAACACTGAAATTATTTACATATTTTTTTTGTGGTAATGACAATTATTGAGAATTTGAAGTTATTAACATTTTTTATATGAAGATAGCAAACCAATAATATCTCCTCCTTGGATAAAAATTCCTATGGCAAAAACTTGTGTGCCATTTGAAATGTAGAAGTTGGAATTTATGAAGTTAATTTCAATCTCAAGTATGCTGACTCACTACAATGAATGAGAGTAAAATGTTCATGGCTAAATGTAAGGATTTAGAGTATGATATCCACCATCTGAAGTATCAATATGCAAAATTTAAGTAAAAGTGATATTATTTTGTTGATGAGTCGTTACTTATACATACAAGCTATTTGCAAACTGACTATTATGTACAAGGAACTTCTAATTTCCATGCTGTATAAATCATGAGTTTGCTTTCTTTTTCTTCAGTTCCAGTAATCTAGAAAACCACTTTTTATCAACATAGGCCTGACCTTGTCCACTTGAAACTGAAAAATCAAAACAAACTTTCATTAGTTTTGGTTGAATATTTTACATGGTGACTCTTGTATGTATATGACAGCAATAAAAAAGGTTAAGAAAATTTGAAAAGCAATAAACAGTGGCCTCATTGTTAAGTTTTTTCAATATTTTCTTTTTGAAAATTGGAGGTGCTTACATAGTATTGTACCCTCAGATTTCTCGCACAACTCAGAGCAAGTATCCTGCAAATTAATACATGAAAAAAGAAATTAAAGCTTCTAAAATAAGAACTTATAATGATTTGAAATTCTAATGAACACACCTTTACTGTGGAGTTTAGCCTGATAGCATCTTGTACAAGAGAATCCAAATTAACCTCAGATCCTGGTCTGACATATATCACCTGTATTGAAAAGATTAGCTGGGTTAGATTGACCTTAATCATATTTGAATCTGAAAACGATGGACAAGGTACTTTTGCTGTTTTGTTGTTATGAAGCATGATAGCTTCGAATGCCTCCAATGATTGAATAATTAGTATGCACAATGAGGCATAATGATTCCGCCTTAATCTTTAAATATAGTGGTGGTAAAAGCTGTATCCATTAAAAGCATAGTATGTCACAACATAGATAATACCTGAAGTTGACAATAAAATCTTATATTCTTTTGAAAAGTCTTACTAAGTTTTGGAATTGCAAAGAAGGAAAAAATCAAAGCAAGCTTTTCAAATTTATATGCATAATGGGAGATGCAGAAATGATGAAACTCAATGCATTTAGAGACTTACAGAAGGATCACCACCAATTTCGGGTAGTTGCATCTTGCGGTTATCTCTATTTGCCATGAGAACCCATACGTTAAAGTTTGCGTCAATCTTTGATCATCAAAAAAGAAATGGGGTCATCATATAGAATAGAAAACACTTTAGGAGCCAAATAATATATGAAATTTTCATTCTACCAAATTCATAGAGATATTTGTCCTTAGTTGTACCAAAACCTAAATATAAGTTGGTAAGGATCGAGTTTATTCAGCTAGGGGAAAGAAATGGTGTAGATGTAAGCATGACTTGTACTTGTCATGAGACTACTTCTCTCAAAAGCTTAAATTTATAAGAGGAGATCATAAATGGTTAAATCTCTAACACGTCCCTTCGTGCAAGAGCTTCTTTTTGGGTTTGCGCAAATTTTGTACAGGTTTTCTTTCTCTTTTTTGTTAGTTTTATGCTGAGATTTTAACTAATAATGATCGAAGTCTAAACCTTTAGATCATAGAAGTTTTGATACCATATCATGAACTACTTCTTCCAAAAATTTAAGTTTATAAGAAGAAATACATAAATTATTATATCTCTAATAGAACTTTCTCAAATAATAAAAGGAAAAGAGAAGAGGGTAGAGATCAAATTCATAATATCAAAGATACTGCAATAAAAAATATAAAAACCAACAATGATCCATGCATAATAATTTGGGTGAAAAAAAAAAAACAAGGAAAGAAAAAGCCACATTGTGAACCTAGATTCATATGAAAGGAAATAATACCTGTTGGCAATATGGGGAACAACAGGTGCCACACTTTCTAGTGAATGATGTCATAACTCTTCCATCCACTGATAGGCCAAAGCTAGCATGCTGGCATTACCATGCACAAGCATTGACAAGTGACCAATCAAACTAAATTTGAAAATTTTGGAGCATGAATTCTAGGTCAATAATGAACACATAAACTAAACATATTTCAATACCATGTCAGTAACAAATTTGAATCTAAGTTGCTAGTCAAACATTAAAATGAAATACTATGGAACCACCTTTTGGATGTTGAGTTTGATGAATACTTGTGCATCCTTGTGTTGATCATTATCATCTTCAATCAAATCCTGTAACTGCAGCTCTTGCAATGATACATGGTAGTTGCTTGTCCAATCCCCATGATATCTGCCGTCACCTGGTGATATCGTGATCAGCCGGCGACGAGTCGCCCTGCTTGTGTTCTTGCCAATCTAAGTTTGATCACACACAATTGCTAGCTTCAGAATATGAAGAAGAAAAAGAGAAGATGGAAGACACCACCTTGTATTACAAGTTTTGCTCTGTATATATATCATAGATATCAACTTTGATACACTATTAGGATACAAATTTGAATCTTTTAAGGTGACCAATTTGCTTGAAAAAGCAACCTTGCTTCATTGTACTCTCAACTTATTAAGATATATTTTGATGATACTTTGTTTCACAATATCTATCACTTTGTAAATTTTGGAATATTCATAACTCAATTAATTTGTATGCAATTTATTACCAGATTTATTGAATTATAAATGTATCAAATTCCCAAATTTACACTAATAATCAACCGTTCAACATATTCAAGATACATAAGCACGCATAGAAACAAATAAACAAACAAGGGTTAAGAACTTAAAGAGAAGGTAGTGAAGAATGAAGAATGAAAAAAAAAAATAGTTAGTTAGTTAGTTACCAATGGAGAGTGAAAGTTATCATTTCTTTTGGTAGAGGCAATGGCATTGTTGGAATGATTGTGAGAATTCAACTGAGAGTGCAACCTGATGGTGTTGGATTGGTGGCATGGATTGAAAACTGAATTGAAGATCCTTGGAGACACCAAATTTGAAGCTTTGGCCATAACAAATGATAACTCACTGAACAGAAGAGAATAACACAAGTGATATTTATGTTTGGTTTTATGGGTTGAAACCTTATCTTCATATGTGATTGGGTTTGAGCCTCGTATGCAAGTGTATCTTTATCAGTTAGTTTATAAGGAAAGTTGAGTATAGGCCATATTCTAAAATATTGCTAGTGTAAAAATAATATTACTTGTTCGTATTTTATATGTAGTAATTTTTTATATAAACAATAAAAAAAAACATTTTTTTTTTACTTTTTAATAGATTTGATGATTTAAAATTTTTATCATTTATAAATTATAATAATTATCTTTTAAACACTAGTTGATAT
>NC_029787.2:9399524-9410840 GCF_000816755.2 Arachis ipaensis
TCGTTGATTCAAGACTACCACATTTTTTAATTAAAAATTATCAAACGCCTACCAGTTATCTAGAGAAGAAAAGTTGTGTTTTTAACTTATGTTTTCTAACCTGAAAGAAAATCAAATTAGGATTATGATCAAATTATTACACTCTATTAAATGTAATCAATACAAATCTTGTAAAATTCAATCCAGATTAAACAACTTATGAATATAGCATCCTCTTTTTCTTTTTACCAAACGGATGTTTCTTTGTTGTTTATAAATTATAATACATTACCATATGCATGTATGATTTCATCCAATTTATACATCTCAGATTGAACTTCAAAACGAAGATAATTGTCAAAGAATGGTTGGTTCGGTGTAAAATTTATGCTGATAACTAATGGCTACTATTCATGCAATGCTATTATTTATTTTTATACATAAGGAAGAAACCAAATTGATACAAATTAGTCAAATAGAAGGGACAAAAAATCGCCTTGCTTACAACAACAAAAAATGGCTATTATTTCACTTAACATGTATCTTCTGAGGAAGCAGAGAGTTTGGCAAAAATCTTTTTACAGAATATGGGAAACCAAAAAATCTAACAAGATTTTGGCAATCCTTCTTTGCCTCTATGCTATGAGCTTGCAAGTTGAGGTGACCCAAGTAAGTTTCCCCTTCATAAATATAATACAGTTGCTGACACAGAAGAATACTCAGTCCTATCTGCACTGAAACACTTGCAATGATTATGTAAACAAGAATAACACCCCTTGAGGATTGGAATAGAAGAGAACTCAGTGCAGTAATCATAATTTCGACGATACGTCTCGATTGAGGAAATAGGCCTATAGGCCCATCCAAGTTTTCAAAAGAGTATGTCAGTGATGGCATTTGCCATATATGGGACATTGCATATATGGACATTATAGAAGCATAGGAGGTTCCGGCCAAAGCGGAGATGAGGAAGGCGATGAAGCAGCGGTGGTTATCTGCACCAACACAGTTCCCAATCTGCCAAGAGGACAAAAAATTGCCATACATTAAGATACAGAATTAAAGATAGTATGAAGTCCTATTGTATGACAGTCACCATTTAATATCCATTCCAAAACCTATTGCTTTAAAAATTTAGCACATTGATAACTCAATATATTTGGATGTAATTTGTATCTATATTTATTGAGCTGTAAATGTACCAAATTTCCAAAGTGACAGATATTTTGAATCGAAGGGACTAGTATACATGCAGTGATTATAACTATAAAACTTGAGACACTTGGAACAAATGAATCATGCTGCTGACCACGACATACTGAATTGCAAACCAACTAGAATACCAAAAGAAAGAAATCCTAAATAGTAAATACAACCTGCATTAGAACTTTCTTTTGATTTGGAGAAACTTTCAAAACATTTCTTACATAGAAAATTGTTTTGTAAGGTCTACACTATATTATTGAAAACAAGAAAAGCTTTAGTATAGAAGAGTACAACAATATATAAGCTAAAAATTGAAATTTTCATATTTAGAAGATGATGTTAACTTACAAATGGGCAGTGGTGATCCATGTCGAGTATACATTTTCCACATGTTCGACAGTGATGGGTTCTCGGTGACTTAGGTTTCGAGCAGTAGTAACAGAAAGTGTAATTTTCCAGTTCATTTCTACCTACAGTTGGGTAACTTCCCCATAATATGTTTGGAGGCGATCCAGCACCGTGAAATGCAACGAGGCTGAAGAAAGAAATGGTGGCTATGGACAAGATTGCTGAAATGGTAGAGTGAAAAATTCCAGAAAAGAAACTGAAAGAAAAGACAATGGGAAGGACTGCCCACACTGCACCAACTGCACAAAAGATCAATGAATTGAGAAGAATCAGATATGCAGTTACAAGTCTCTTCCTTTTTTATTTCTTAGGTGCATGCTTCAATGAAACCAGCTACATGATAATAGATATGATAATAATACAGGTAATGATGAGCCTGCAGAAGGAGCAGTGAAGTGCAAGATTGTTCTTAAAGTAAATTTTGCTCAAACAGGGCGAAAGGCACACAATCATTAAAAAAAAAAAGAGGGGGGTGGGGGGTTGAAAAAGAATTCTGCAGACCAACAATTGCAGATGAGCATCAATTGATTGAACTAAAATCAGATTCAAATCCTCACTACAAAATTTGATTATAAATGTTCTAGACTCTAACCTCTCCTTCAACTCATTCAAGAAAACTGAACTTCATAACATACGTTTTAATCCGAACCCATACAATTCAATCAATTTTGGTACCCTTTCTTTTAGTAGGATTCTATGACCCTTTTACAACAATGTTTCATTTAAAAGAAAAACAAGAAAAAAAGGCTACCAGAAAATCCTGCCTTCGAATATAACTACCAATCCACTTGAAAAATATTTTAAACAATTTCGGTTTGAACTTCACAACCAAACCTCATAAACTGAACAGGCATTTAATGGCATAAGTAGCGTGGAAGAACATTAGTGGCTTACATATTATAAAGAGCATAAACACAAAGACAAATGAAACGATGCACCGCTCCCACAGCCGTCTCCACCAACAGCCCTTAGTGACATTTTTCTGCTTGTTTGGATTTGTTAAAGCTCCACACCAGCCACATTTGAAAACAGATGTACAAGTAGGAAGCGAAAGGCGCAGTCCACAACCCCAGCATGTTGTTTCATAATTCTCAGAAACTGTAGTCACATGCTGCTCCTGTATGATGAGAATTATATGAGCAACCAATGAAGCTAGAAATCTCAAAAATGTTGTAAAAGTAAAAACGCAAGCAATACAATACATGGAGCCATCCATTTACCAAATGACTAAAATAGCTAAGTAATGCAAGTTCATACATGGAATCTTCATCTGTAAGAATCTCCTCTTATAAATATCAATACAATAAAACTCCCTAAGGGAGCACAACACAGCCATTAATTGACCACATTCGAATTTCTCAACTCCCCAAAGAGTTTCGAATATTGCAATTGTTAAGCGCATTTCACATCAATTTGACATGATTTTTCAATGTCACCTCATCCTCCAAAGTAGTAGTTAACCGATGGTTTTTGAGATGCAAAAAGCCAAATATACCCAAGTTAAAATCTCCACCAAAATGTAATGAGTTTACCATTCATCTAAGAGATACTAAAAGGAATTTCCACCCTCTGCCAGAAAGAGACAGAGAATCTTCCTCCCAATAAAACCCCATTATCGAGAAAACAGGCCAATTATCTTAAGTTTCTCCCCTCTTGTCAAAATGTCATTCTTCAAAAGTTCCAAGTGATTCTTCTCCTTCCTTGGTGTTACTTTTATCAAAAAAGTTAAGGGTGTTACAGACTTAAACTAACAAAATGCTTTTGATTCTAATCAAATTTCACAATTTTTTTTTTGTTTTCAGTTACAAAGTTCTAATCATCCAAGGTGCCAAAATATCTGAGGATTCTTATATGAAACAACCAAAGATGATTCAAAAGAAACCAATTCAGAAATGGCAACAACAGATAACTAACAACATAGAAAATATGAAATGAAAAAATGGATGCTACCTAAAACCTGAAAAATGGAGGGAAAATATAACAAAAAGAAAATAAACAAATTCAAAACCAACCTCAGGTAAAGAAGAAGAAGAGGAGGAGGAAGAAGAAGAAGAAGCCATGAATGCGAATATGCAATTCCTTGCTCCTCAAAAAGTGGATTGTATTGTACAACAACAAAAATCAACAAATATTTACATAGCAAAATTACAAAGTACTCTGTTCTGGTAGGAATCAAAACAATGTACCTGTTCTTCTCTCTCTCTCTTTTTTTTTTTAACAAAAAAAAGTTTTAGAGAAACAAACAATGTATGAGAGGTTCTCTCAGCGATACCGGAATCAACCGGGTTGATTCCAAACTACCGATGAATGGAAGTTATACTTGGCTCTTTTTTTAGTTAGGAACAAAAATTTATTTTTAAAAAAAATTCATAAAATAGCGAAATGAAATGAATAAATGATTTTGATTTTATAGAAAATAATTACAATCATTAAATAAATATATATAATAACGAACGTATTTAAATAATTATATAAAATGATTTATACTTGTGAATATACCAGAATTAATCTTAAAATATATATTCTTGGGAGATATCCTAAGAAAAATTCGTGTATTATTATTATAAGAGAAAAATGGTTAATCAATTTGAACTACAGAGGAATTTGTTCTCTCTGACATAAAATTCTAAATACTGCATTTCATTTTTTATTTTCATATATTATACTTCTTCTAAATTGACAAATTCATTTTGCTATTATTAGATTTCTTTTATATTCAGTCAAATATTAAGTATATTTGTTTTGTTTAATAGAATATTTTATTAATTGGTTTTCGTTTTGTCACAGAAACTTAATTACAAAATCTGATATAATATAGAAATTCAATCGAAAAAAAAAATTTAAAAACCTAATTAAAAATTTGATAAAATTATAAGGACCGATAAAATGATTAAACCATAAAATTTCTATAATCTTACGGTGGTAGGCACGTAGTAGCTAAACACTTTAATTTTAAGACACCAAAAAAAAAAAATACTTTAATTTTAGGTGGCTAAAGTCTTAAATTTTTCAATTCTATTTATGAGTGAATTTGAATGTATTATTTTCATTTTCTTCTCTCTTGATACACTTTTTTAATATTTTCTTGACCACCAATTTCACCTTCAAACAATGGGTAATGATTCAGTTAATTTTTTCAAATTTTTTAATCATGTTGATCAAAATAATTACAAGGTTAAACTATTTTACATGTGTATTCAATCACATAACGTCGCATTAATAAAAATAATTATCTTTTACATTGATTACATAAATGATCATACAAATAAATAGTTATAATTGCATAACTGTATAAAACATTTTAAATAATTCATAAAGATTTAACTTTATGCATCCTATTATAAATATATTTCAAGGTAATTAACCATGCCAAATCTTTTTGAAGGCAAAACATGAAGACAAGTCAAAGTGTTATGTACATTCATCCTTTTTTCTTTTTTTTTTTGACGGGGTACATTTATGTTTTTTAAATAACACCAAAAAATCATTCAAATTAGACACAGAAATATTTGTTCTCTAAATTTGTCATTGAAACATTTTATCATTTAAATTGATCATTTTAAGATTATAAATTAATCATTTTTATTCTTTCATTATTTCGTTAACAGTTTTTATCAACGATTGATGATATAGAATATTAACTAACAGTATACAGAATATTAACTAACAATATACATAATATCTAACATGTCCAATTAGACGTTTAACAAATACGTTTTATGAAAATCTATACCCATTTTCCCAATTACATAAATCCCCAATTACATAAATTCTAATCCCAATATAACCTAGCGACACTAAATTAATAGATTTTCGTAAACATATTCGTTCATCATCAAATTAAACGTACTAGGTATCGTATATGTTATCGGTTAACATTCCAAACCATCAACCAATGACAGAAATTGTTAATAAAGTAATGGAAGAACAAAAATAATTAATTTATAACCTTTAATTGATAAAATATTTCAAAGATAAATTTATAAAATGATCCATCTTTTAGAGACTAAATTTGACCAGTAACCCAAATAAAAATTTGTAACCATTCCAAAATGAAAATTTTGGATAACTTGCCCAAACAAGCGCCACATTTTTTCTGATTCTTCACCTCCATGATTATAACTAATCACAAAATGGATGCTACTTGCCTACTTTTGTCTATATATGCTCTTGTAAATTATTCATACAATGAACAAGAACTTAATATTGAGTCTTTTAGAACATTGAAGAAGGTGAATAAATGGTAGTCATGGCCAATTTAAATGTCTCACGCCATCATCACTCAAGTTCCATGCTCCTGCTGCCATTTCATGATATAACTGGTCCCAACCCCAACTTGAGAACCCGAGGAAAAACCAGTAATTATCAGCTGGTTTATTTGCTGACTTTAGTTCCTCGATTCTTCGAATTGTTGTTACCTGATCAAGAAAGTAAATTCCGGGAAGGATTTCGGGTGAAGAACCACCGGAAACTGTTGTTAAAGATGAAAGAGGCAGTCCAGATTGCATAACTGGACCACCAAAGGATAGAGGAGCCTCCTTAAGCTTTTCAAATCCTTCTTGGAGTGTAGGCAGAACATTCCATTCTATAGGCTTGTTAATGATAAGACCTTGAAATCCGGTTAATTGATCAGCTGCCACGATGAGAATCTTCGCTCTGTCAAATGGCTGAACCCCAGAAAGCTTTTCTGTGGCAATTAGCACTGAACCAGTCATCACTTGAGACAATGCTTCATGTGATCCATCTGATACAGGTGAATTCATCACATTAGGTCTGACGACCTCGTCCACCATGTTATCATGAACTGGGGCTGCAACATATTTGCTGTGTTTATGAAGTGATTCTTCATGGATTTCAGTTTGCAAAGTATCATACAAATCTTGATTCTTCACTACCCTCTCAGATACCCAAAGAACTGCTAAATCGTGAGATAAAAATCATCATTAAGACTACCACTTTGTTTATGGCTAATAAAACAGATGACAAATAATTGAAAGATGGCATGCAAATACAAGAAGGAAGAAACAGAAGATACATCAGCCACAAGTTTGTGATTCTACTACTCAAGCCCCTTTGATGGCAATGACCTCCATAAAGTGTGTGATCCAAGTTTGACACAATTATTATCCGGTTCCTTTTTGATAAACTGAAACATTCAACAAGAGTCTATGATACATGAATGCCTACCTTTCTCCTTGATAAGATTATGAAAGTTACTTCCATGGTCAGCCACAAACTTCATAATATCAATTACTGCCATATCTCCTTGATAAAGAATAGCTTTCTTGATTTCTGCCGGAAATAAAATCAGTGCAGGATAAACCTCGCCCTGCATATTAGAACATATACCAAAATAATCAAGTGGCTATAATTTCCAAAAATTTCAACAGAATAAAATGTGTTGTGTAAAAAATTAATAGCAAATAGATAAGCAAGATAGAGCAACAAGGATCAGAAAACATGGTTACAAAAGTACCTGATTTGCTGACTTCAATATCAAGTCACAGTCATTCAACGTACAATCTAATAAGTAGATTTCAGGAAGCTTCAGCGTAACATAATCCAAGCCTTCTGCCATGTAATCATCAATTGTAAGACTGTTAGAGACTGCATCTACCATATCACCAGGAAATTCATCTAAAATTCAATTCACATAACAGAAAATTCTTGCCCACCATTCCACCCGATAAGAACAATTAAGATTCACCAAAGGATCAGTGTTCATAATAACATGCAAATGGATAAACAAATAAAAAGACACATATATACAATATTACTGATCAGAAATACCTTTCACATCCTGGGATCCACTCTTCAACATATTTGCATAGTCCTTGATGGCCAAATATACTTCCCGTACAACCATTTCCATTCTCTGGCAAAATGCACACCAACTATTGCTAAACAAGACCAACACATCTTTATTCCATGCATTAGAAGCATTTTCTTTATTAGACAGGTTGAAACCAATAACAAGTTCAGAGAAAGTGCAAGTCGTGATCCTAGGTATAGAGTCCAGCTCATGAAAATCCAAATTAACAAATGGAGGACGGGTGGCCTCCCTTTGGCCTTTAAGAACATGTCCTGACCGCTGATATGGATACAGGGTTCCATTAAGAAACTCGGAAAGAAAAGCATGCACTGAAGAAAAGTCGAAAGTTTCCTCTTCAGGGTAAACATAGTGTTGTTGCCAAAAGGGGTCAACTATAACCAAAGATGGAATTGTAGAACCCCCAGTTAGACTTTTAAGTAACTGGTAATTTCCATCAGAATAGAAAAAAGAACCATTAAAACCAATAAAATGAGACTTTCCTTCCCCGATCGTGTACCCATCTGAAGAATCTTCTGTTTCCAGTTTCAAGTTGGCAGCAGAAAGATCTTGATCACCAACAGATTCTTCAGAGTCCCCATATTTTATATCATTACTCGAGACAATAGTAGGTGGCTTCACTTCGTCATGCTGAGAAGATGGATCATTTAAATTGGGATTGTTCTGAAGCTCAATAGCAGATCTATGTGGAGCATTTTCCTGCTCTACAGTATCCGTATGGCCTTCTTGAGAAGTTTCTGTTGAAATTTGATTTGACTGAAACTCTGACAGTGGTTGTTCAGCATTTGCTGACTTGATATCAATATCATCAGATAAAAGTTGGAAACCTAAATCCTTTGCAAGGGAACTAAGTTTTGAAGCCTTCTTTTGCTGGAGAAGGTAACCAAAGATCTCACTCAAAGAACTAGCTTTTATATCCGAAGCTATATTTTCCAAACGAAGTTGCTGACCATCTTTTAGAAGCATGATGGAAGACAGCTTCTCCTTTAGTTTAATCTTCTGAGCTGTCATAGACAACTTTAACTTGGGATGCTCAGATTTACTCTTCCACTCATGATAATCTTGGATAGAAACTTTCACATGATTATCATTGCTATTATTACCTGCTTGATTCACAACATTATAGTGTTGTGCCAATACTCTAAAAGCATCAAGTGCTTCCTTACTTTTTCCCCTAGTCTCAGAGGAGTCAGATGATCTATCAACAAATAAAAGTACTGATGGCTTGTTTGCTGGTAGAATTGGATCCCGATCATGTCCATTACCTTCCAGCTGAATGATAAAAAGCAAGACAGTATCAGTCTAAAAATGGATGTCAATTGAAAGATGTATGGGAGCTTGCATTTATATCAGCAAACTAAATTACTCCACAATAAGAATACAGTCATAGCTCATCCATGAGATAGGAAATGAGAACAATGAAATATAAAACCATGACAAACAATGAAGAATTTGGAACAACTACAAAAAGCAAAAGTTAGGAAGGTTTTATTCACCTCTTTGACAAAATAATTATTCATCTGCAAAACATAGTTCAAGTCATCCTCTACTTTAATAATTTTTGAACAACTTGAACACCCAGCTTGGTAGAGAACTGCAAACCACGAACCAGATTCATCAACACCAAGGGATGAAAGCATTGATTTATCTGAAACCAGACCAAATTTATGTCGTTCTGGAGGCAGAAAGAATTCTCTCACAGCAGTCATGAATTTCAAGTAAAAAGAATGAAACCATTCGAATTGTTCAGGTGAACAGGAATATGGAACATGAAAAGTTGTATCCTTAGAATCCTCAAGAAGACCATCATTTACTGAGGCAGATTCCCCAAGCCCAGGAGCTTCACAGAACCCATTATTGATACCAAGTTCCGCCTTGCACATATGATTCTCTGGTAATTTCAGGAGGGGGAAAAAGAAAAACTGATATGATGAATTTATTATGTAATCTGAAAACTTCACATTTGTCATGCACTTAGATAATACCAGGCACCTTCTGGTTAGTCTTCCCACTTGATACTGGAAGTTTGTCATTCCCTCCGCTAAAGCCCATTCCAAGGTGATCACCTGCAAGGAAAGTTCTATTATTTTATACTAAAAGCATCTTGCAACAATGTTGTTCAATAATACCACTTCTAAACATATGAAAGGAAAATGCTTATATGTTGGCTTCTGTGCAACAACTACAACCATTAACAGATTACAAGTAGCATATATGATGATACCAGTTCCACCCATAGAATTCAATGGGATAAACATAAACATCCCCACTCATGATGCCTCCAATGGATGCAGTCCTTATGCTAGCTGTGGATCACACCATTACTAACAAATAAATCCTATGGCCTAGCATTTGATCCAACAATATAAACACAAAAGTATAAGGGAAAAAAACTGAGCATCATACAATACCAAAATGTTTAACTAAAACGATAAACACCAAATCCAATTAAGTAACACAAGTGACGAACATCCAGACACTAACCTCGCATGCTAAACCCATTTTCTGTTCCATTTTTCCTACTCTTGGCTAGCAGCTTCGGGGTCCAACCACAAAAGTCAACAAGAACCAGAACCTTATCGGTTGAATCGACGAAGACTCTCAAATCCTCAGGAGTGTTGAGGGATTTGAGAGGAACCTCCTCAGGCGCAAGAAACATGTAAGGACGCAATGAAGACAAAATGTTCCTGGCATTGAACCTCCCTCTGTACTTGTAAGACACGGAATAATGAAAATAAAGCACTGATATCCCATCAGCACTAGCACCAAGGGAATCTGCCAGCATCTTCTCAATATTCCTATGCATATACATCAATTTCAGATTGCCAAACTCTTCAAACCTATCAGAAACCATTAGTGACACATCCTTCATAAGAGAACGAGCCTCACCAGACCCTAGGATTCAAAAATTAGGAATAAAACATCAGAACTTCGTGTAGATACGAACTTCAGTGACAGAAATAATAATTTGCTTACATGGAATAGTGAGGAGAAGGAGGATGTGGGGATAGAGTTGGATCTGAGAAGAGAAATTGTGTTTGGTGAGGATCTCCCATTCGCCAACGTTGCGCGATGATGATGATGATGATGATGATGATGGTGGTGACGATGCTACAACTAGTTGTACGGTAGGTACCACTGCGACTAGCACCGTGAATATGGTGATGAAGAATAGTGGTTTGTGATTCTTCATCGGAGCTTTGAGCTTTGTGAGTCACTGAATGAAATGACGTGTTATCAGTATCAGTGTTATGTTCAAGGCACTCAGTACTCACTCCAGAGTTGCCATGACCGCTTTACTCGCTCGCCGAGGCGCGGCGATGTGTCTTGTAGTGTGATTTGTTTCGAGTTTCGAGGTAATTGTGTTTGTAGCTAACTAGCTACAGTGTAATAGTTGCAAGTAGCCTGATACTGTTCTGGCTTGTGTTGTTGATGAGAACGAGTTATAGTCAACAAGTAACAAGCGGGCCGGCCCAATCTTCCTAGACCGGAGATCAGCTTCAATTTAATTTGGTTAAGTTACACGGTTAATTTTTATATTTTTGCTGAAATTATAATTTGTTCTTACATTTTAAAAATTTATAATTAAATTCTTAATCTAAATATAAATTTATAATTGGATTTTCATTGACATTTAACACTTTAAAAAAATATTAACGAATTTTATTTTATTTTATATTTAGTAAATTAAAAAATTTATGTATTTATACTTGAAATTTTTAAAAAATTAAAGATATTTTTAAGAATATTTAATGAAGAATATTTTAAAATTAGTTTGTATTCATTTAAATTTAATTTTATATTAATATTTATTATAATATCTTTGAAAAGAGACGTTGAGGACTAAGATTTTTTTTATGAGTCAGATTGAGAGATTAGTGAAAGATTGGACT
>NC_029787.2:9410865-9415214 GCF_000816755.2 Arachis ipaensis
ACCTAGAATTGAAATTTTTTTTTTTAGAGACCTAATTATATTTTTTAATTTTTAAGAATTTAAATATTTTCGAAACAAAAAATCAGGATATATTTATCTTTTTTTCAATAAATTTAAACATAATTCGATTTAAATTATGTAAATCAATCGGATCAAATCAAGTTTGATAATTATAATATGAACAATTATATTTATTATTGTTACATATATAAAAATCTTTAAAACAAAAAAAAAATATTTTTAATATCTTTATCAAAATGGTTTCCTTTACTATTATAACATTCTTACTATATAATTTAAGTAGAGTTTTTCTGTGATAAAAAAAAATCGCCGTAGAAAAACTTGCCATAAATCAATTTGATTTTTTTTACACTATTTTATTCAAACTAATTCTTTGATCCATTTAGTTTCTCTTGGTAAAAGTAGTGAGCTTTATGCAAAAATAAAATTCATCATCTCTGTTATTTTCTTTTAAGATCTCTTTACTCTTTGTCTAAAAGCAAATGACAGAACTTGTATTAAGCCATTAACAACCTTTTCCTTTAATTCTATACTCCAAATTTCACCTTCATTTGCATATACATTAGTTGAAAGAACTTTTTTTTTCACATCGCAAATCTAAAACTTGCAACCTTGGTTCACCTAATAATGTTCAAGATCCGACCTTCCTATAATACCCACTTTTACAACACTAATCGAATTGAAAAAAACTCGAGTGATCCATTTTTTGACATTATTATTGATCAAAAACCCTTAAAAAAAAGAGTAAAGGACAAATCTGTCCCTAACTTTTTTTTCTGCGGACATATTTCGTCCCCGAAGTTTGGAAAATACTTTAATGTCTCTGACCCTCCAAAAAAGTGGACATATTTACCCCTCCGTTAGAGTCGCTCCGTTTGCCCTGACAAAAAACGGTGACGTGGCTCCCGTAGCACTGACCTGGCCGTTACGGGCTGCCACGTGGGAAGGACTTTTGAAAAGAGGACGTATTAGTCCCCATGAACCAAAACGTCGTCGTTTCTTTCCCACTCCCAATCTATGAAATCGTTGAGCCCTAATCCTTCGAATGCAGTGTGAAGGTGAAGCGGGTGAAGGAAGAAAGGGAGCATTCCAACCCATGGCATCCGACGGAGCTCGGCCACAAGTCCGACGGCCAGACCATCAAGTGGCTCCTCCGCCAGGCCGAGCCCTCAATCATTGCCGCCACCGGAACCGGAACCACTCCCGCTAGCTTCTCCTCCGTTTCCGTCTCCGTACGCGGCGGTGCTGGCTCTCTCTCTTCTCCTTCCTCAACCTCCGCATCGTCTTCGCTCGACCACAAGCCCTTGCTCGCTCCCACTCCCTTCATACTCGGCAAGTGCATACGCACTGACGACGACGCTTCCGCCAAGGATGACGACGTCTCCGTGGGCCCGCCGTGGGGTCCTTAGTGATTACTATTTCAGATAAAGCTGAGATTTTTTCTATGTGCTGCTTCTAAGCTTTTGCCTTTTTGTAGCTATTTCAGGGGAGACCCATTAATACCGGGCATGCCGGACGACGTTGCTCTCAATTGCCTTCTCCGCCTGCCGGTTCAGAGTCATTCATCATGTAGAGCTGTATGCAAGAGGTGGCACCTGCTACTTGGAAACAAAGAGAAGTTTTTCACCAACAGGAGACAATTGGGATTCAAAGACCCCTGGCTTTTTGTATTCGCCTACCACAAGTGCACCGAAAAGATCCAATGGCAGGTTCTTGACCTCACCCACTTTTCGTGGCACTCTTTTTGTATGTGGCGGTATGGTCTCCGAGGTCGACTACCCTCTTGACTTGGTCCTTTTATATCTCTCCAAGGGGACAAGTCTATGATCCCATAACAGATAATTGGGAAAACATGGCTGTTGGACTTAGAGAAGGCTGGACCGGTTCAAGTGTCGTTGTTTATGGCCACTTGTTTGTTGTCTCTGAGCTCGAAAGAATGAAGCTAAAAGTCTATGACACGGAAACAGATGGCCCCCCTTTGCCTGGGCAAATATGCAAGCCTTTTGCTATCAATGCTTGTGATTGCCATATTTATGTCGTGGGCCGAAATCTTCATGTTGCTGTTGGTCATATCTCTAGACTGCTTCCAGACGAAAATTCTGACGAAAAATGGAGCTTCAGTGTTCGGTGGCATGTAATCGATGCACCAGAGAGTTTATCTGATCTCACTTCTTCAAGCTCTTAGGTGCTGTTTGCATAGCTTTTCTTATTCTCTCAGATCCGTTTTCTCCATATGCAATTTCTGGTAAGTTGCTGATTCTATTTGAGAGTGTAGTAATTTTTCCAGAATTATAAGGAGTTTTTACAAGTTCTTCATAAATTGCATAATCTGGACTGGTTGAATTGTGAATTGAGCCTGTGAAATTGAATTTGTGCTCTGTTGTTGGTGAATATGTCGCTGAATTGCTTGTTGAATCTGAATTTGCTTAGACTCCTGCCTCTCGTTTTTCTTGAAATTTCGCTGATGTTGCTGCGATTTGTTACTCTGTTGATTCTTTGTTTATGTGTTTTGGATGCATTGCTGATGATTCTGGAATTGCAGAACTGGAAGTGCTGAATTTGCTGCTTCTGGATTTGGTGAAGTATTGTTGATTAGAAATGCAGAAGGGGATTAAAGTGTGTTTGGAGGGGTGGGGGAGAAACGGCGTCGTTTTGGGGTGAGAGGACTAATATGTCCTGTTTTGAAAAGCTACACGTTTTGGTGTGAAAGGACTAATATGTCCTATTTTAAAAAGTTACATGCCACGTGTCATCTCGTAACGGCCAGGTCAGCACCACGGGAGCCACGTCAGGTTTTTTTGTTGAGTCCAACGGAGTCACTTCAACGGAGGGGTAAATTTGTCCGCGTTTTGGAGGGGTCAGGGACGTGAATGTATTTTCCAATCCTTGGGGACGAAAATGTCCGCAAAAAAAAGGTCAGGGACGGATTTGTCCTTTACTCTAAAAAAAACTCAACGTTTGAGCTTGAGTGGGAGAGAGCTCAAAAAGAGAGCTTGAGGGTTAAGGAGAGTACATGCGAATAGAGCAAAGAAGACGAAAAAGATGTTTGTGAGGTTTTTTTTATTAGAGTAAACTATCATTTTTCCTCATGAAAGTTTAAAACGCTGACAAATTTATTCACGATTAAACAAAATTATCTTTTCTACTCATAAAAGATAGATTTTTGCTAATAAAACTTTCCAAATCCTAAAAAAAGATTTAAAATTTTCAAAATACCCTCTAATATAACCTAACTCTAACTTCCTTTTTTACTCTGTATCACCACTTCTCCAATTCTAAGCCCCACCACTATCTAAATCCTTCCTCACCACCACTCTCATCCCCAACTATCACCATCACTGTCGCTATCACTCCCACTGCCATCATAGGCATAGCCTCTTTCTCTAATACCTCGGCAAAGGTAGAAATAGAGTGACAGTAGTGGTGGCTTAGCAGTAGCGATTCCAGCAGCAGTAGCGACAAGATCTGCGCATCATCGCCACCCTTGCTCGAAGATATGTGTTCGCCACCGTTGCTGCTCTATCAACAAGGGCCGTGAACATTCTCTGCTTTCTCTTCGCAAACACGCATGAGGTTCTGCATAGTGGTGGCACTCTTGATTCTTTGAGCTCCGCTTCGATGACCCAATTCTTGGCCTTCTTGTTGCCTTTTACAAAAAATTCGTGGACTTTGATTGGGACCATCTTCGGCAACAGTCTCTACGCCAGCGTTTCGACCTTGAAGCGCTGCTCACGAAGCTTCGAGGTTAGGGATTGGGGGTTCAAAGATTTGGCAATACGTCGTCGTCGTGGTCTTTTTAATTTTCAATTTTCAATTTTTGTTGCTTCATTTTCTAATTTTGCATCTCCATAATCTGATTTATTATTGAATTGTACATCTGTGATTATTGAATTTGAATGATCCACTTCTGTTGTTGGAATTTGAATTTGTGTTTGCAGTTCTGTTCGTTCTGTTGCTGAATCTATAATAATATGGTTCTATTAAGGTCTTGTTGTTTGAATTTAAATGTGAAATTTTGAATCTGAATGCTCCTCTTCTTCAAAATAAATTTTTCAGCAATGATGAGTAAATTCTCTTTTTAGTCATTCTCTCACTCTCTGTTTCGGCTTTCTCTCCACTCTTCCGCCCTTGCTCGATCAGGGTGGTAAAGAGAAGGATTTGAGGATGAGAGTGGTAATGAAGAAGGATTTAGTGGGATTGGTGGTGTGGAGTAAAAAGAGAAGTTATAGTTAGATTATATTAAAGAATATTTTGGAGATTTTAAATAATTTTTTAAGATTTGGATAATTTTGTTAAAAAAAAATCCATTTTTTATGAATAAAAATGAT
>NC_029787.2:9416076-9427567 GCF_000816755.2 Arachis ipaensis
TACTATAAACTGTAGAAATAATTTAACTAAGACACATGTAAAAATTTTTAAAATAAAAAAAAGACATTTTTAATATCTTTATCAAAATGTTTCCTTTACTATTATAACATTCTTACTATATAATTTAAGTAGAGTTTTTCTGTGATAAAAAAAATCGCCATAGAAAAACTTGCCATAAATCAATTTGATGTTTTTTACACTATTTTATTCGAACTAATTCTTTGATCCATTTAGTTTCTCTTGGGAAAAGTAGTGAGCTTTATGCAAAAATAAAATTCATCATCTTTATCTATTTTTTTTTTTTAGGATCTCTTTACTCTTTGTCTAAAAGCAAATGATAGAACTTGTATTAAGCCATTAACAACATTTTCCTTTAATTCTATACTCCAAATTTCACCTTCATTTGCATATACATTCGTTGAAAGAACTTTTTTCTTCACATCGCAAATCTAAAACTTGCAACCTTGGTTCACCTAATAATGTTCAAGATCCGACCTTCCTATAATACCCACTTTTACAACACTAATCGAATTGAAAAAACACTCAAATGATCCATTTCTTGACATTATTATTGATAAAAATCCTTAAAAAAAACTCACAACGTTTGAGCTTGAGGGGGAGAGAGCTCAAAGAGAGAGCTTGAGGGTTAAGGAGAGTACATGCGAATAGAGCAAAAAAGACAAAAAAGATGTTTGTGAGGTTTTTTTATTAGAGTAAACTATCATTTTTTCTCATAAAAATTTAAAACGTTGACAAATTTATTCACGATTAAACAAAATTATCTTTTCTACTCATAAAAGATAGATTTTTGCTAATAAAATTTTTCAAATCCTAAAAAAAAATTTAAAATTTTTAAAATACCCTCTAATATAACCTAACTCTAACTTCCTTTTTTACTCCGTATCACCACTTCTCCAATTCTAAGCCTCACTACTATCCAAATCCTTCCTAACCACCACTCTCAACTATCACCATTACTGTTGCTATCACTCCCACTGCCATCATAGCCTCTTTCTCTAATACCTCGGCAAAGGTAGAAATAGAATGACAGTAGTGGTGGCTTAGCAGTAGCGATTCCAGCAGCAGTGGCGACAAGATCTGCGCATCATCACCACCCCTGCTCGAAGATCTGTGTTTGCCACCGTTGCTGCTCTATCAACAAGGGTCGTGAACATTCTTTGCCTTCTCTTCGCAAACACGTATGAGGTTCTGCATAGTGGTGGCACTCTTGATTTTTTGTGCTCCGCTTCGATGACCCAATTCTTGGCCTTCTTGTTGCCTTTTACAAAAAATTCGTGGACTTTGATTGGGACCATCTTCGACAACAGTCTCTGCGCCAGTGTTTCGACCGTGAAACGCTGCTCACGAAGCTTCGAGGTTGGGGATTAGGGGTTCAAAGATTTGGCAATACGTCGTCGTCGTGGTCTTTTTAATTTTCAATTTTCAATTTTTGTTGCTTCATTTTCTAATTTTGCATCTCCATAATTTGATTTATTATTGAATTGTACATCTGTGATTGTTGAATTTGAATGATCCACTTCTGTTGTTGAGATTTGAATTTGTGTTTGCAGTTCTGTTCATTCTGTTGCTGAATCTATAATAATATGGTTCTATTAAGGCATTGTTATTTGAATTTAAATGTGAAATTCTGAATCTGAATGCTCCTCTTCTTCAAAATGAATTTTTCAGCAATAATGAGTAAATTCTCTTTTTAGTCATTCTCTCACTCTCTGTTTCGGCTTTCTCTTTCACTCTTCCGCCCTTGCTCGATCAGGGTGGTAAAGAGAAGGATTTGAGGATAAGAGTGGTGGTGAGGAAGAATTTAGTGGGATTGGTGGTGTAGAGTAAAAAGAGAAGTTATAGTTAGATTATATTAAAGAATATTTTAGATATTTTAAATAATTTTTTAAGATTTTGATAGTTTTGTTAGAAAAAAATCCATTTTTTATAGATAGAAATGATAATTTTATTTATTCGTGGATAGATTTGTTAGTATTTTGAACTTTTATAAGTAAAAATGGTAGTTTACTCTTTTTATTATTATCAAAGTTGAGATTTTGAAGTGTATCAAGGTTTGCTCTCTATTGTAAGCCAGCTGCAAACCACATGATCAATTTGCCAATATGTTGAGAAATATTCAATTAGTTTTAATGATTTTTAAATAGTAAGAACCCAATTAAAAATTTTAAATGGTATAGACTAAATTGCAATTTCAGTAAAAAAGTAGAAACCTCTTAAGTACAGATACTTTGCTGAGTTGTCATGTCTGTATGTCGAACACATTTTGGACACTCTTCGACACTCGTCCGATATGTGTGTCTGCTGTGTCCAAATTGTGTCTTAATAAAAAATAAAAAATTCTTCACCAGACACGCTTGGACACACCTAAATACCATCACGTGTCAGCGTGTCTAGTCTTATTCTTAACATATATTCTTGAAATAAATTTAGATATAGTATATATTATTATTTATTAAAAAAATTTTAAATACTTGATATAATTAAAATAAGACATTAAAAATAATTAAAAATTAATTTATATTTTAATATCAATAAAATATCAAAATATTATTACGATTTATTTAAAAAATACTTTATATTTTATATGCATGTGTGTCCCCGTGTCTTATAAAATTTTAAAATTTACGTGTCAGCGTGTCCCATGTCGTGTCGTGTCTCGTGTCCGTGTCAGTATCCGTGTATCAAAAGTAAAAACTAAGAGCATCTTCGATATTTAGTTTTAGTTTAATTCTATTTTAGGTGTCACAAAATGTCATATAAAATATTTGTGAGACCATATATCATAAAAATTAATTTGAGATTTAATGTAAGATTTGTCACTACAATGCTCAATCAATTTAAACTTTATATCATTTTTAATTATTTTATTTAATAAACTTATAAATCGATAAAGTGTTAAATAAAACAAACTATTTATCTTAACACAAAAAAAAGGAGGATATTCCCATAAAGACGTATAAAATATCTTTTTATAAAGACACTTATGTGTCGCATTATTATTAGACGTATTAATGAACCGGTTATTTTTGAATTTCTTAACAAATTAGAATAAAATCGATTTTTTTATAACAATAATAATAAACTCAATTGTTATCAGATTCGGTCGAACCGACCAATTTACATAACCCACTGGATTATATTCGGTTTAGATTGTGTAAATCGATTGGATCAAATCGGGTCTAATAATTATAATACAGACAATTGAATTTATTATTGTTGTTATAATAAATTGATTTTGTTCTAATTTATTAAAAGATAAATTATTAACCGATTTAATAAAAATGTATAATAATATTATGACACATATAAACGTCTTTAAAAAAGATATTTTTAATGTCTTTATTGAAGCAGTGTCCATTCTCAAAAGATTTCACGGTAAAAAATTGTTGACTAAATTGATGATAGAATAATTAATTTGATTGGTGATAATAAAAGTTACAAACCAAATTGATTATCGAATGAAAACTCAATTACCAAATTGAGGCTTTTCTCTTTTGAACTAAGCCCAATCCATATGTGTGTATATATTCATGCTAATAATGAGATTTGAATTTCGATATCATATATATCATTTAAATTTGAGTAAATGACCATTTTTACCCATAAAAGATATAAACGTTGACTTATAGAAGAAGGAAATTTATCTTGTAACCAAGAAAGATGACTTTTGTGTGCCAGAAATATTCTGACGTTGGTTACGCACTTAGTCCGTTAATATTCGAATCTACGTAGCAACAAAACCACTCCAAACCTATCTACGTGTAACTCAACGTATACCTCTACAAAAACTGAAACCCTAATATGCATTTTTTCTTCCTTTCTTCTCCAATGTTTACTCTAACCCAGAAATTGAAACCATTTCATTTTCGTTGCTTCCTCAAACACAAACACTGACAAAGAAAAACCCTCTAACCGTACCCCTGGCCATGTCTCTGCGCAGATTTAACTCTGCTGCGAGTAATGTAAGTTCCAGCAATGCTTCGAGTTCGAGGAAGAAGAAGAAAAAGAAGCTTGATGGGAGATGCTTCTGTGAACTGGAGGTTGCATTAATGAAATCTAGAACGGTAACAAAACCAAATATATGGTTCATCCAATGTTCTCTTTGGAAGGTAATGGCTTAGCATTTTTCTTTTTTTCTTTTTTTTTTTTGAAGGTTCCATTTTTTTTTTAATTTTCGTTGACATATGGATGGGTGTGGGTATTTTGATTTTTCAGACAAGAGACTGCAAATACTTTATGTGGGTGGATGAGATCGAAGAAGGTTGGAAAGGTCTTGCAAGATCGTTAGCTAAAAGGAATACGGAGTATTCTCATGCAATATGTGAAGATGGGTTGACAATCACTGCAGTTCAAAGGGAGAATCATGAAAGTGGAAAAACTCAGGAGCGAAGTTAGAACAAGTAGATTGTTGCTTGTAACTATAGCATTGGTGGTTGTGTTTTGTTTAGCTTGTAATTTGTATTTAGTGATGAAAATATAGGATTCATGTAATCTGGAGATCGTTGTTGTTTATGAGCATTGTTTGTTGTTAAGAATGACAAACCAGTTTGAACCAATTCAGTTTGTTATATTTGACAGAAATATCCATGAATGATTAATCAAATGGCATAAATAATCATGTGTATTTGCTTTATTTGACTAAATAGGTTATGTAAGATTAATAAGATGTTGTCTAAAATATGCGTTTATCATGTATTAATTTCCGTCATACATAACTGAAACACAGGTCTCTAGTTTTATAACAATGTCTTTAAAGGTTAAAACAAACTTCAACTTGTGATACATTGTGGATTCATAGAGAAACACAAGAGTATAATATCTGTTAAAGAGTACCTCATATTACCAAAATGAAATTAAAGAGTCTAGGAGCTGTACTCAAAACATCATAACAGCAGAATAAAATAGAAGAGTTCATCATCTCTTTTGATCACATGAAACATACCAACAAAACAAACCCAAAAGTCTAATTCAGATTAAAATAAGATTGAACTAATACAGCAAAATAAGTAATTTTCATCAACTAATACAACTATGATATTGGAGTTGAGTTGCTGCTCCTGCTTGAAACAATATTACTGGACTCACTGGATGTTCCTCTACCTTTGACCGTTGTTCCTCTGCCTCTAACAGTTGATGTTGCACCAGGTGTAGGCATAAACTACATAAAACGTATGGTAGTCCCAGCACTAACACCTTGCATTGTTTAAGGTGTAACAATTGGTGTTGTTTTTGAGTTGGTTGTAGGAGGGTTTGTAGCGGGAGGTCTCTTCACATTTCTCCTTTTAATAGGTTTTTTGGTTGTTGCAGCGTTCGGTGGGGATTTGGTTGAGTTTCCTAGAGTTGATACAAGAAGCAACAAATTAGTGATTGCAGAATGTTACATAGTTAATGACAAATGAAATGAATCGGCACTTACAACTGCGGCTTGTGGGGTTGGTAAACCACTTCCATCACCAGTGCCTGCTGCTGCTGTCTCAACATCTGCAGCTTCCAAGGTTTTCTCTCAATACATTTCAGCCAAAACATCAGATCTTTATCCCCCGCATTTACATGCTCCCGAGGTACATCACTCTTACTAATTTTGCCATATATGCATGGCACAAAATCTGTAGTTGACTTCTGGATATATCTCTACTAAGGCAGATATTAACCCCTAACAAAAAATTGGCATTACCAATAATAAAAGTTATGATTATTTTTTAATTTGAACTAATACAACAACATATGGAGAACAATTAAACCAAAAATACTAAATAAATAACAACACAGATAATTAATACATTGTCAAGTAATTCAAGAACAACACAACTCAATAATATTAAGTGTACAATTATAAGAGGTTGAATAATAACACAGATGAATAATACAAGATGCAAACAACATAGCAACTGAAAATCTAACCCTAACCTAAAAATTCTAAAAATATTTATCAAGCCCATCTAAGATGATCAGAATATTCAACAAATTCTCAAAAATATTTTAAGATGAAAAAATTAGTAATGGCATACCTCTGTTCTCTGTGGAGCAACGATGGTGGGCTATGAATAGTGGACAAAGTGGTGCATGCAACAATGGTGGGTTATGGGTAGTGTGGATGACAAGATGATTTCAATGACGGCGGGTAGTGGACGGCGAGATGCAGACGACGGAGGCCTGCTGACGAACGGATTTTTGCTAGTAAAGAAATTCACAAAAATAATCACGTTGTACGTATAGTTTCTAAACCAACAGAGAATCCTTTCGTACAAAAGTTTTGGTTGTCACTTAAGCAAATCCAATAAAATTTATAACCGAAGTATTCAAACCTCTGGTCATATCTCAAGGAATTGTAGGGAAGTATGATTTATTATTGGTTATGAAAAAAGGTATTTTTTTTGTTTTTGAAATAGGAACAAGTAATTTAAATGGCAAGAAAAATAAATTAATAATTATAAAAACTCTTGGCAAGGTATGAGAACTGGAAATCCCATCCTAGTTATCCTTATCAGGTGTGATGAGAATTGTTTGTTGCTCCCACTTAGTTAACCATTACTAAATAAAGGAAAGTCAAGTGGACTAATCAACTTGATTCCTCAAGTCCTAGTCAACTCCTGTGAAAAGACTAGCTTTAGAGGGATCCAAATCAATCAGCAACTTCCAATTTTCAATCAACCGCTGAGTTTGACAACTCAAGTGTCACCAACTACTCAACCAAAGCCAAAAGGGAAGAAAATCTACTCGAATAAAAATGCCTTGACCAGGAGAAGATTAATTGGAAGCATCAATAGCATAAATTAAAGAAAGCAATCATAAATCTGAAATACCTCAAATTATATTAAATAAAGATATCAATTCTAACATAGGAAAGTTCATAAATCAAATTTGGAAAGTAAATAAACCAAGTGATAAAGTAAATAAAAGTAGAAGAGAAATTGAATTTAAGGAACATTGAACCTAGAATGAAGAAATAACCACAAACTAAGAGAAATCCTAATTCTAAAACCTAAGAGAGAGGGCTTGGATTTGGATTTGGGCCGAAAAAGGGCCCAAAAATCGACTTCTGCAATTTTCTGCACGTAGCGTCCGTCACGCGTGCGTGTGGGTCACGCGTGCGCGTCATATGGAGATTTTCTTTGTCACGCGTACGCGTCAGTCACGCGTACGCGTCGTTTGCGTTTTGCGCTAGGCACGCGTCCGCGTCGTCCATGCGTGCGCGTCGCTGCCATTTTCTTCAAAACTCCATTTTGTGCGTTCCTTCCATTTTTGTGTGTTTCCTTTCTATCCTCTAAGTCATTCCTGCCCTATAAAGCCTGAAATTACTTAACACACAGATCACGGCATCGAATGGTAATAAAGGATAATTAAAATTAATATTTTTAAAGTATAGGAAACATGTTTTCACATATACCATAGAATAAGGAAGGAATTGTAAAACCATGCAATTTATATGAATAAGTAAGTGAAGAATTGATAAAAAACACTCAATTGAGCACAAGATAAATCATAAAATAGTGGTTTATCACCTGCGGATAGTGAAGCAACAACTTGATTAAAATGAAAAAATATCTCTGTCGCGGAATGAAGGTGCTCTGGTCTTCTTCTCCGATTTGGAATGGAAGTGACGATAATAACAGAGTTCTGCTAGGGCACAGAGGGGGTGTATATAAGGGTTTTTTTTGCTATTTCTTAACCAAAAAAATTTGGGTTACGCATAGATAGGTTTGGAGTGGTTTTGTTGCCACATAGGTTCGGATATTAACGAACCAAATGCGTAACCAACTTCAGGGTATTTCTGTCTTCTGGCGCACAAAGGTCATCTTCCGTGGTTACAAGATGAGTTTCCTTCTTTCATGGGTATATTTGTTCGCGTTTATATTTTTCATGGGTACAAATGGTCATTTACTCTCTAAATTTTTTATATTTTAGTAAGTATTATATTGTTTAGAAATTAATTAATATATATACAAACTAATATTAAATTTGATGTATTTTTTATTTAAAATATTTTGTAATACAAAAATTTTAATATTAAAGTTATAAAAAGTTATATCTTTATTTATTTTTTATTTTTATATTTATTTTAGTTGACGGATTTAGTTTTCTTATGTGATATTTATCTTTTTTTTTATTTTGATTATTGTTGGAGTAGTTTCTTTATTCTTCCTGTTATATGTTCTTGTGAAGATATATATATTTTTTTATCGTCTTCTTTGTTCTATCTTTATATATATATTCTTCATCTGAAGATGTCTCTTGAATTTATTTATTTTCTCTCTTTAATGGCTTAATCTCTTAATTGGTATCTCATTTAGGTCTGATGATATTAGCGTTGGTAAAATTATTTCTTATAATCAATAAAAAATATAAATAAGCAATACAAATGATGGTTTGAATAATTAAAATCTTTGTAGTATTATCTGTTTTATTTGTTGTAATAGCGATTGAGTTTCAATATTTTTTGTTGGGATAAACGTCTTGGTAGCAGTATATTATTGAGAGCCTTATTTAAAGTTTAAATAAATTACTTTAACTTCAGATAATATAAGTGTGAGATTGTATAAATTTTTCAATTAGAATTAGAATGGTGTTTCGGTGTTATTGTTGTCTTAGAGTGTCATTAAATTTAAGACAATTATGTTCAATAATTTTTTTGCTGTTCTATCAAATAGCACAAAATTTTTTTGTAGCACTTTGATCTAAAATTTTTAATTTAATTTGAATCTTTAATAATTATTGAGTTAGTAATTTATAATCTGATAAATTTTTTTATATTTAATTTTTTTTTATCATATTTTTTTTTACAATTATATGAAGAGGTGTTCTTTGTGGTGTTAATAAATTATAGTTAAAAAAGACACAAAAAAAAAATCATAGTTAAAAATTAGTAAACAAAATTATCAATATTTAAATTGTTTAGTTATTACAAAAACAACAACTAATAGCATCTTGAAATAAGTATAATTATAAGAATTTTAAAATATAATTATATGTAAAGTATTACAAAATAATGAAAAAAGTATAAATAGTAAAAGTAATAAGAGTATTTTTCTCAAAATTTTGTTTTAAAAATGCAATAAATATTTTTATTTTCTACTTAATTATCTAATAGAATCATTTCTAAGTAGATAGACTTCGTTCTCTTTATTTGTTGATGTAAATATTTTTTTTATACACGAACTATGAATTTGTGAAATAAAATAATAGTGGTAAAAATCTTATGAATAATATATAAGTAGGTCAAATAATATGAAATTTGAATATTTTATAACTTAAAATTTATTATGATAATATTATTATTATGACACTTTTAATGTAGATATTTATTACATTTAATTAATGTTTTATATTTTTATTGAATAACAATATGTAATAAGATTAATTAATTATGGGAGTTATAGTTTAATTTTTATTTTTTAAAAAATATTTTATTAAAAATTGATTGGTTAATTTCTAAATTTTGTCAAGTAATTAAAATTGATAATGTGACATCATTAAAAAAAATCATTTAAACTCAATATAAAAAAGTTTGTATCAATTTTTATATAATAAAAATAGGTTGATAGATTTTATCGGATTATCTAACGTGAGAGATTTGGATAATATATAAGAGATTGTAAGTTTAAATCTCATTTTGGTAGAAAGAAGGTAAAATATGCTATGTATGGTAGCTTGGTTTTATTGACAATGGTCATGAAAAATGGAGGAGATGAAAAGAAAGTCAACTAAGATGAAGAAGATAAAATAAAAATGGGAATAAAAGTGAAATTTTAAAGAGAGTAAATCATTGAAATTGTAGTAAAAAAATTAAAAAATTATTTTAAAAGATCAAAACAATAAAAATTTTTTCAAAAATTAAAAAATTTGATAATAATAATAATAAATAACTGTTGGTTTCGACTTTATGGAATAAAATATTGACGTGATACCGCATGAAATTGGTACATAAACATTTGTGTTTGCCAAATAAAATCGTTTTACATGAAACCGAATAGATTTTGGAAATTTATGTGTAATTTATATGTTTTGGAAATTAATGAATTTAATTTTTTTTTGGTTGTCGGTTGTTGAAACTTGAAAGTATTCCCTAATTCTATATGTCAAAGATTAATGTATCGCGAATTTAAGTAAGATTTGAACTCTTAATATTTATTTAAACTGATGAGTAAGTTGACCATTCTATCAAATGGTTAAATTAAGGTAAAAACTCAAGTGAAGTTGACTTCACGTAAAGTTGATACTGAGAGCTGTTAGATGATTTGATTGATTTGACTAAATTTTCATCTAACGGCTCTCAGGTATCAACTTCAACTTCACGTTAAGTCGACTGAATTTCCACCTTAAATTAATTACTTTATTTTTGACAAAACCCCAACGATAAGGTAAACTTAATCATGAGTTGCACTTATGAGTTGTCCAAAACTTACAAAGCAGGCCAAAATATTACAAGACCGTACCCGATACGATACACAATAAGGAGTTGACAAAAATGGAATAATAGCCCAATGAAAGGAACCCATCTCCATATCTGCAAAGAGAAGAAGAACGAAAATACAAGACACATATTAAGATGGGATAGTGTTTTTAAGGGGCTAACACTAAATATCAGAGTGAATGAGAAGAGGATTATTTGGAGCTGCCAGTAACCGTAACTGCTTCACTAAGCCGCCACTCATTTCCAGCTCCATCTTCACTCTTCTCAAACCCTTCTGCGCCGTCGCGTCTTCCCCCGCCAGATCTCTTCCTACTTCCGTCGCTTCCGCCGCCGCGATGCCTGGTTCTGACTCGTCCAACCGGGAGTGGCCGGCGAAGCGCGTGAGGGACACTTTCTTTAAGTTCTTCGAAGAAAAGCGCCATGTCTACTGGCGGTCCAGTCCCGTTGTTCCATTCAATGACCCTACCCTATTGTTCGCCAACGCTGGTTAGTAATCTTTTTCTTTCTCTTATAATCGACTACACTTTGTTAGTTTCAGTTGTCATTTTTTTTGACGTTGTGGTTTGTTCATATGCATTGATTTTGTTATTTTGAGTGTGATTTGACTGTTTTTTGGATTGATTCATATTGAATGTGTTAATTAATTTAGGAAATTTAAGATGATTTTGTGATTGTTAAAATGGTCCCTCTAGATGCTCAGACATAAGCAATCTAAGTATTATGATTGGCTTCAAATTCTCTAATCTGAACACTGAGGAAAAAAGAAAGATTCAAAGCGCTGGCTGCTTGTCATATAAAGTAAATCCAAATAGTGAGATATGGATTAAATGTTATAAATTATCTCGAATTTTCTGCTCATGTTGCTTGCTTTGTTATAGGTATCTCAATTTAGTATGGTGGCTTATTATTTACATTTTTTTATGTGAAATTTAGGTTTCATTGACTATCAAGGTTTCTTTGTGGTTTGGCAGGTATGAACCAGTTCAAGCCAATATTTTTGGGGACTGTGGATCCCAACACTGCCTTGAGCAAGCTCACTCGTGCCTATAATACCCAAAA
>NC_029787.2:9428279-9449206 GCF_000816755.2 Arachis ipaensis
GTTGGTTTCGACTTTATGGAATAAAATATTGACGTGATACCGCATGAAATTGGTACATAAACATTTGTGTTTGCCAAATAAAATCGTTTTACATGAAACCGAATAGATTTTGGAAATTTATGTGTAATTTATATGTTTTGGAAATTAATGAATTTAATTTTTTTTTGGTTGTCGGTTGTTGAAACTTGAAAGTATTCCCTAATTCTATATGTCAAAGATTAATGTATCGCGAATTTAAGTAAGATTTGAACTCTTAATATTTATTTAAACTGATGAGTAAGTTGACCATTCTATCAAATGGTTAAATTAAGGTAAAAACTCAAGTGAAGTTGACTTCACGTAAAGTTGATACTGAGAGCTGTTAGATGATTTGATTGATTTGACTAAATTTTCATCTAACGGCTCTCAGGTATCAACTTCAACTTCACGTTAAGTCGACTGAATTTCCACCTTAAATTAATTACTTTATTTTTGACAAAACCCCAACGATAAGGTAAACTTAATCATGAGTTGCACTTATGAGTTGTCCAAAACTTACAAAGCAGGCCAAAATATTACAAGACCGTACCCGATACGATACACAATAAGGAGTTGACAAAAATGGAATAATAGCCCAATGAAAGGAACCCATCTCCATATCTGCAAAGAGAAGAAGAACGAAAATACAAGACACATATTAAGATGGGATAGTGTTTTTAAGGGGCTAACACTAAATATCAGAGTGAATGAGAAGAGGATTATTTGGAGCTGCCAGTAACCGTAACTGCTTCACTAAGCCGCCACTCATTTCCAGCTCCATCTTCACTCTTCTCAAACCCTTCTGCGCCGTCGCGTCTTCCCCCGCCAGATCTCTTCCTACTTCCGTCGCTTCCGCCGCCGCGATGCCTGGTTCTGACTCGTCCAACCGGGAGTGGCCGGCGAAGCGCGTGAGGGACACTTTCTTTAAGTTCTTCGAAGAAAAGCGCCATGTCTACTGGCGGTCCAGTCCCGTTGTTCCATTCAATGACCCTACCCTATTGTTCGCCAACGCTGGTTAGTAATCTTTTTCTTTCTCTTATAATCGACTACACTTTGTTAGTTTCAGTTGTCATTTTTTTTGACGTTGTGGTTTGTTCATATGCATTGATTTTGTTATTTTGAGTGTGATTTGACTGTTTTTTGGATTGATTCATATTGAATGTGTTAATTAATTTAGGAAATTTAAGATGATTTTGTGATTGTTAAAATGGTCCCTCTAGATGCTCAGACATAAGCAATCTAAGTATTATGATTGGCTTCAAATTCTCTAATCTGAACACTGAGGAAAAAAGAAAGATTCAAAGCGCTGGCTGCTTGTCATATAAAGTAAATCCAAATAGTGAGATATGGATTATAAATTATAAATTATCTCGAATTTTCTGCTCATGTTGCTTGCTTTGTTATAGGTATCTCAATTTAGTATGGTGGCTTATTATTTTTTATGTGAAATGTGAAATTTAGGTTTCATTGACTATCAAGGTTTCTTTGTGGTTTGGCAGGTATGAACCAGTTCAAGCCAATATTTTTGGGGACTGTGGATCCCAAGTCGTTTGGAGATTACTTCAAAGAAGAAGCTATTACTTGGGCATGGGAACTTCTAACAAAAGTATGTTTGTTTTACCTTGCTAGTTAAATGATCATCTTTAGTGTTAGACAAATAAATATGGTGGTAAATACATGCAGTTTGCCACTATGGCCACCGTCACTGACAATAAAGATGATTAACCAACCACTGCCTCTGCTTTGACTGCTGACTCCACCACTACTCCCACTCAATGAATTGCACCACACATACCACTACCACATGGTCTTTTTATTGGGAAGAATGTTGTTTTGTGACTTAAATATAATATAGGAGTTTGTTATTGTTAAATCACCGGTCGTTGTCCATAGCATTGTGAAAATCAATTTGAGCAATGTTCATAGTAGATTTCCAATAAGATTTTATTAGAATGTTGAATTCAATTCGGATTTCTTAGCATGATCCATGATTATTACTATTATTCAATTTGGAGAACTTGGTGGTTTTTATTATTTATTTTCTCAGTTTTTATAATACGTGGTTATATCTTGGAAGCTTATACATTTACATATTTATTGGGTTGCAGGTCTATAAATTACCATCAGATCGCATTTATGCTACATATTTTGGTGGTGACGAAAACGCTGGTCTTGCCCCTGATAATGAGGCTAGAGATATATGGCTAAAGTTTTTGCCTCCTGGACGTGTGCTTCCTTTTGGCTGTAAAGTATGCTTTCTCTTTATTGCTCTTTAAAATGCAAGGTCAAATGTTTTTATAAGACATTCTTGATTTTTTTAATGTTATAGACACATCACACAGTATATGTATATGTGCTATGTATTCTGTAGTTACTATCTATAGCAACTTTTTTGTAACTGAGCCACTTATACTGTCTAGTCTTGGCTTATATTAAAAAATAGTTATGTTTTTATACACCTTAGGTGAATGGTACAAGTACAGTTTTTTTGTTGTTCTGCTTGTCTAATAAGAAATTAATCTTCATGCTTAATTGACATTGCAATAATTACATTTGTATTTATGGCATACTATGATAACTGTGTGATTGCTGGTAGTTTCCAGTGATTAATAAACTGAATTTACACACCTTCTCTCCTTGTTAATAATATTTCTTCTTGGAAAAAGACAAGTTGAAAATATGTTCCCAGTTTGAAGATTGTTTAGTCTGATCAGTGCTGGGTTTACAAGAGCTTGTTTTGTATTTACAAGAGTCGTACGACATGCAAAGATATTTAATAGTTACATTAAATTGTGTTTGAATCTTCATATCTAACTAGGTTTGCATCTTTGGATATATATGTATATATATAGGACAATTTCTGGGAGATGGGTGAGACTGGTCCTTGTGGACCTTGCACCGAAGTACATTTTGATCGAATTGGAAACCGTGAAGCTTCATCATTAGTTAATAATGATGATCCTACATTAATTGAGATATGGAACCTTGTCTTTATTCAGGTATTATGATGACTGCATAGTATGGGGACTTTTGGTACAATAGTGCTCTCTACTCTCGAGTATCAAATATTTTCCAAAACCCCGTGAAATTTGCAGCTAATTCATTTTTTGGGAATAACTATTGGATTTTATTCTGTTTACTTCTTTGACCTTTTTTTCGTTGATTTGCCTCAACAGTATAATAGGGAGGCCGATGCTTCTCTTAAACCTCTTCCAGCAAAGCATGTTGATACCGGCTTGGGTTTTGAACGTTTGACATCTGTACTACAAAACAAAATGAGCAATTATGACACTGATGTCTTCTTGCCAATCTTTGATGCTATTCAGTTGGTATGTCATTTAATTCATTAGATAATTAGAGCCATGTATATTTCCTTTTCATTTTTGGAACAGTGATAATTTTAAGTCGTGTATTGGGCAAGTTGCCACTTCTAATGCTCTTTACCCTTTGACAACACATTAAGTGCCTCATTCTAACATCAAAATATCCTAATTCTCTACATAAATGAGTTGGAAGTTTTACGTGAAAATTTTGAAGATTTTTGTTCTTTCTGAATTGTTACTTGTTAGCTGCATAAATATCCAGTTGACATACAAAATCCTGAGTGATGACATGCATTTTAATGCATTTTTTCACATCTTGTGAATACTTTTTTGAGATGTTGAAAAATGATGTCAGCTTTTATTTTAAAAAAGAGAGATAGTTTTTATGTTTGGTGCTAGTACCTGTGTTAATACCTGATGTTATGTTTGTGACTGTAAAGTTCCTGATATTATGCTGATTTGTAATTGTGTTTTCCTATAACCTGTCTGTAGGAAACTGGTGCTAGGCCATATTCTGGTAAGGTTGGGCCAGATGATGCAGATAAAGTTGACATGGCATACAGGGTTGTTGCAGACCACATCAGAACTCTATCATTTGCTATTGCTGATGGGTCTCGTCCTGGTAGGATTTCGTGAACTGTATTTCAAATTGTTTTCTTTACAAGTTTCAAGTTACACTGCTTTTTCCTTTTCCCCTTTGTCTTGAGGAGGCCTGCTTCTCAGCAGGATTGTACTCGTGTATGTAAGGCTTTGTAGAGGTACATGAGTATGTTTCTATCTGAACATCTCGTAACCATATATCTCTTTCTCTTGAAGTCTGCGAATTTAAACTTCTGATGTGTCTGATAATTATTTTTCTCCCAAAAAAAAAAAGCTCTGTACCTGCGTTAATTGTGTCAAGTTTGCTTCCTTCTGCAGGCAACGATGGCCGGGAGTATGTTCTTAGGCGTATTCTCCGTCGTGCAGTTCGGTATGGCCGTGAAGTTCTAAAAGCTAAGGAGGGGTTTTTTAACAGGTATGTATATGATACTTGAGCATATTAGATTTGTTTCCAGATCCGAGAAAAGTTTTTTAATTTTTGGCCGGATTCCATGAATTTTTGGTTAATATAGGCTTGTAAGTGTTGTGGTCAAGGTGATGGGCGATGTTTTCCCTGAGCTAAAACAACAGGAGGCACACATCAGGGATGTAATTGAAGAGGAGGAGGAAAGTTTTGGCAGAACCTTAATTAAGGTAAGGTTGATAACATGTATAAAGACATTTTCTGGGGGTTATTCCTTATCAATCTGTCTATGGGATTATCATCTCTTAGTTTAGTTTTGTTTTTTGTGAACTCAATTGGTAATTGGTTCGTGTGTAGGTTTTATAGCATTATCTCTCTCTCTCTCTCTCTCTCGCTCTCTCTCTCTCCACATCCCTTGTGTAAAAATGAAAGTAACCTCACTGTTTTACTTCTCCAGGGGATTGAGAAATTTAATAATGCTGTTCAACATGTTCAGGACAAACAGCTGAGTGGAGAGGCAAGTACAATCTGTTATTTTTCCTGTTACCTCACAATCTTTTTCTGGTTACTTATTGTGTAGTTATGTCTTCTTAAGTTGGGTTCCTGCAAGTAAATCAAATAATATTTGATGTTCTTAGGAACAATAATTTCTTCCCCCCCTCCCCTCCTTTTTTTTTTAATTTTTCTTTTATTTTTTGACATTCCCTTATGCCACAGCCCATATGGTTTTATTATCTTCTCAGAGATTGATGAGGTCAATGTTATCATGTTCGCATTTTTGGCTAGCAAGAGTATTTGTGTGTGTGTTTGTTTTAAACCAAAAAGAAAAAAAAATCAAAAGGAGGAAAGCCAAAAGGCAGCTGTGTGGGAATACCCCTACGAAAACAACAAAGCCTTGTCCCACTAGGTGGGGTCGGTTACATGGATGATGGATCAAAAGACACCATTAAACTCTATCATGTATCATGTTTATAGAGAGATCGTTTACATGTAGATCTCGTTTGACCACCTCATGGATGGTCTTCCTCTGTCTTTCACCCCTTATCCATCTTCCATTTCATCTACCTTTCTGACTGGGTGCTCTATTGGTTTTCTTCTTACATGTCCAAATCACCTGAAACGCAACTCTACCATCTTTTCCACAATAGGTGCTACTCCAACTCTCTCTTATATCTTCGTTCTTTATTCTATCCAATCGCATATGACCACTCATCCATTTCAACATCTTCATTTGTGCTACACTTAATTTATGTTTGTGTTTTCCTTTGGCCGCTTAACACTCTGTACCATAAAGCATAGCAGTCTGATAGCAATACGATAGAATTTACCTTTAAGTTTTAAAGACACTTTTTTGTTACATATAAAACTAGACGTACTCTGCCATTTTGATCAACCTGCTTGGATCATATGATTTACATCTTGTTCAATCTCTCCATTATCCTGTATGATGTATCCTAGATACTTAAAACTTTTAACTTTTTGTACGATGTTTTCTCCAATCTTCATCTCTGTATTAAGGTTTTTTCCTTCGGCGGCCGAACTTATATTCTATATATTCCGTCTTGCTACGGTTTATGTGCAGACCATACACTTCTAGAGCGTCTCTCCATAAAATTCAACTTCTTATTTAGGTTTTTTCTTGACTCTCCCATAAGAACGATATTATTAGCAAAAAGCATGCACTATGACACAGGTTCTTGGATATACTCGGTGAGTATTTCCAAGACCAATGTGAAAATATATGCACTTAAGGATGATCATTGGTGTAATCCTATGCCAATAGAAAATTCTTCTGTCATACCACCTTTAGTCTTCACACTAGTTGTAGCTCCATCATATGTCTTTAATTGCACAAATATAAGTAATCTTTACTCTCTTCCTTTCTAAAACCTTCCATAAGACCTCCCTTGACACTCTATCGTACGTTTTTTCTAAATTAATAAACATCATATGTAGATCCATTTTATTACTACAATACCTCTCCATCATCCTTCTTAACAGGTATGTAGCTTCAGTGGTGGATTTGCCTGGCATAAAACCAAATTGGTTAACTGTTGCCTGTGTCTCTTGTTTCAACCTCCGTTCTATCACCCGTTCCCATAACTTCATGGTATGGCTCATGAGCTTGATAAACAGGAAAAAAAAGGAAGGAAAGTTGACTTTTGTTAACAACTTGTGGAGGAAGTCCTTTTATGGCAAGTGTCTTTTTCTGCTTCATGGGATTATGGAACTGTAAATATCCTGTATATTTGTTGTGAAATTCATTAAATTTAAACCCTTGATGTTTTATGAAAAAGCTATTGGTTGCAAATAATTAATTTACCACATTGGTCACATTTGTTATTGAATTGTGTTTCTGATACTCTTGACAGGGTAAAGGAGTGTTTGATTATTTTGTATATTATTAATATACTTCTACTAAATTTCGGTTTTGTTTTGCATGACTGTAACTTATTTGATATGATTTAATTTTTCACATTGTTATTACTCGGGTTGGGAGTTGTTTTTGGGCTATTCGTTATGGAGTTATCTCTTGTTTTCAGGAAGCATTTGTCCTCTGGGATACATATGGGTTCCCAATAGATCTCACTAAGGTAGGTTATTTGCTCGACATTATTGAATCCTTGTCATCAAGCATTCTGTATCTTTTATTTCTAAGTATTTCCATCTTTCAGCTGATGGCTGAAGAAAAAGGTTTAACTGTTGATGAAGATGGATATAATAAGGCCTTGGAGGCTGCAAGAGAGCGATCAAGGAATGCTCAAGCAACGGTATTCTATTTGCTTGAATTGCTCTTCCCAAAAAAAAAAAAATGCAGCACAGGCAAAAGCCGAGATTATTGTTGATAGTTTGACACCCATTTATTCTTTTTCTCCTGACCTCTTCCTGACCATCCATTATTGGCAGCAAGCAGGTGGTGCCATTATCATGGATGCTGATGCTACCTCAATGTTGCACAGAAGGGGCATTGCTCCAACTGATGATAGCTTCAAATATGTTTGGTTCAAGGTGAGACCTTTTTTCTAAGGTATTTAGCCTTATGTCATGAAGACATTTTAATTCTCAGAGACAAGAAAAGGATAGTGGCAAAAGAACAAAAAAGAAAATCAGAGGAGGAATAATTTAATACAAAGGATGATAAGCGATATTTACAATCTGAGAAAGCAAGAGTCAATGAAATAATAATAAATTGTAGTCTTGTAATTCTGCTTTGTATATAATAAGATTGTCTTTGGAAACATGTAGGCACATGGATATAATAGATTGTGTAATATAGATTGCTGATACCCAACAAAAGTCACAAGAAACCAATGATGCCAACATAAATTGCCAGTATTTCATTATTGCAAACATGTTAAGGGACATGGATACTCTTAAATCCTCACTCTGCATTTCAAATAATGACATCAGAATAGGTTACTGGCTTAAGTTTTATGCTTCTCACATTTGCCAAAACCCACTTTCCCGTAAATAAAAATTGTCACTTTTATCTTCTCAATTATGTTAGTTGTTCAAGAGAGAAAAGTAGAGGGAAATACTAGACATTGATGCCTGCATTAGTATGGTGTAAACCACCAAATTGAAAAATGATGTCAGCTTTTATTTTAAAAAAGAGAGATAGTTTTTATGTTTGGTGCTAGTACCTGTGTTAATACCTGATGTTATGTTTGTGACTGTAAAGTTCCTGATATTATGCTGATTTGTAATTGTGTTTTCCTATAACCTGTCTGTAGGAAACTGGTGCTAGGCCATATTCTGGTAAGGTTGGGCCAGATGATGCAGATAAAGTTGACATGGCATACAGGGTTGTTGCAGACCACATCAGAACTCTATCATTTGCTATTGCTGATGGGTCTCGTCCTGGTAGGATTTCGTGAACTGTATTTCAAATTGTTTTCTTTACAAGTTTCAAGTTACACTGCTTTTTCCTTTTCCCCTTTGTCTTGAGGAGGCCTGCTTCTCAGCAGGATTGTACTCGTGTATGTAAGGCTTTGTAGAGGTACATGAGTATGTTTCTATCTGAACATCTCGTAACCATATATCTCTTTCTCTTGAAGTCTGCGAATTTAAACTTCTGATGTGTCTGATAATTATTTTTCTCCCAAAAAAAAAAAGCTCTGTACCTGCGTTAATTGTGTCAAGTTTGCTTCCTTCTGCAGGCAACGATGGCCGGGAGTATGTTCTTAGGCGTATTCTCCGTCGTGCAGTTCGGTATGGCCGTGAAGTTCTAAAAGCTAAGGAGGGGTTTTTTAACAGGTATGTATATGATACTTGAGCATATTAGATTTGTTTCCAGATCCGAGAAAAGTTTTTTAATTTTTGGCCGGATTCCATGAATTTTTGGTTAATATAGGCTTGTAAGTGTTGTGGTCAAGGTGATGGGCGATGTTTTCCCTGAGCTAAAACAACAGGAGGCACACATCAGGGATGTAATTGAAGAGGAGGAGGAAAGTTTTGGCAGAACCTTAATTAAGGTAAGGTTGATAACATGTATAAAGACATTTTCTGGGGGTTATTCCTTATCAATCTGTCTATGGGATTATCATCTCTTAGTTTAGTTTTGTTTTTTGTGAACTCAATTGGTAATTGGTTCGTGTGTAGGTTTTATAGCATTATCTCTCTCTCTCTCTCTCTCTCGCTCTCTCTCTCTCCACATCCCTTGTGTAAAAATGAAAGTAACCTCACTGTTTTACTTCTCCAGGGGATTGAGAAATTTAATAATGCTGTTCAACATGTTCAGGACAAACAGCTGAGTGGAGAGGCAAGTACAATCTGTTATTTTTCCTGTTACCTCACAATCTTTTTCTGGTTACTTATTGTGTAGTTATGTCTTCTTAAGTTGGGTTCCTGCAAGTAAATCAAATAATATTTGATGTTCTTAGGAACAATAATTTCTTCCCCCCCTCCCCTCCTTTTTTTTTTAATTTTTCTTTTATTTTTTGACATTCCCTTATGCCACAGCCCATATGGTTTTATTATCTTCTCAGAGATTGATGAGGTCAATGTTATCATGTTCGCATTTTTGGCTAGCAAGAGTATTTGTGTGTGTGTTTGTTTTAAACCAAAAAGAAAAAAAAATCAAAAGGAGGAAAGCCAAAAGGCAGCTGTGTGGGAATACCCCTACGAAAACAACAAAGCCTTGTCCCACTAGGTGGGGTCGGTTACATGGATGATGGATCAAAAGACACCATTAAACTCTATCATGTATCATGTTTATAGAGAGATCGTTTACATGTAGATCTCGTTTGACCACCTCATGGATGGTCTTCCTCTGTCTTTCACCCCTTATCCATCTTCCATTTCATCTACCTTTCTGACTGGGTGCTCTATTGGTTTTCTTCTTACATGTCCAAATCACCTGAAACGCAACTCTACCATCTTTTCCACAATAGGTGCTACTCCAACTCTCTCTTATATCTTCGTTCTTTATTCTATCCAATCGCATATGACCACTCATCCATTTCAACATCTTCATTTGTGCTACACTTAATTTATGTTTGTGTTTTCCTTTGGCCGCTTAACACTCTGTACCATAAAGCATAGCAGTCTGATAGCAATACGATAGAATTTACCTTTAAGTTTTAAAGACACTTTTTTGTTACATATAAAACTAGACGTACTCTGCCATTTTGATCAACCTGCTTGGATCATATGATTTACATCTTGTTCAATCTCTCCATTATCCTGTATGATGTATCCTAGATACTTAAAACTTTTAACTTTTTGTACGATGTTTTCTCCAATCTTCATCTCTGTATTAAGGTTTTTTCCTTCGGCGGCCGAACTTATATTCTATATATTCCGTCTTGCTACGGTTTATGTGCAGACCATACACTTCTAGAGCGTCTCTCCATAAAATTCAACTTCTTATTTAGGTTTTTTCTTGACTCTCCCATAAGAACGATATTATTAGCAAAAAGCATGCACTATGACACAGGTTCTTGGATATACTCGGTGAGTATTTCCAAGACCAATGTGAAAATATATGCACTTAAGGATGATCATTGGTGTAATCCTATGCCAATAGAAAATTCTTCTGTCATACCACCTTTAGTCTTCACACTAGTTGTAGCTCCATCATATGTCTTTAATTGCACAAATATAAGTAATCTTTACTCTCTTCCTTTCTAAAACCTTCCATAAGACCTCCCTTGACACTCTATCGTACGTTTTTTCTAAATTAATAAACATCATATGTAGATCCATTTTATTACTACAATACCTCTCCATCATCCTTCTTAACAGGTATGTAGCTTCAGTGGTGGATTTGCCTGGCATAAAACCAAATTGGTTAACTGTTGCCTGTGTCTCTTGTTTCAACCTCCGTTCTATCACCCGTTCCCATAACTTCATGGTATGGCTCATGAGCTTGATAAACAGGAAAAAAAAGGAAGGAAAGTTGACTTTTGTTAACAACTTGTGGAGGAAGTCCTTTTATGGCAAGTGTCTTTTTCTGCTTCATGGGATTATGGAACTGTAAATATCCTGTATATTTGTTGTGAAATTCATTAAATTTAAACCCTTGATGTTTTATGAAAAAGCTATTGGTTGCAAATAATTAATTTACCACATTGGTCACATTTGTTATTGAATTGTGTTTCTGATACTCTTGACAGGGTAAAGGAGTGTTTGATTATTTTGTATATTATTAATATACTTCTACTAAATTTCGGTTTTGTTTTGCATGACTGTAACTTATTTGATATGATTTAATTTTTCACATTGTTATTACTCGGGTTGGGAGTTGTTTTTGGGCTATTCGTTATGGAGTTATCTCTTGTTTTCAGGAAGCATTTGTCCTCTGGGATACATATGGGTTCCCAATAGATCTCACTAAGGTAGGTTATTTGCTCGACATTATTGAATCCTTGTCATCAAGCATTCTGTATCTTTTATTTCTAAGTATTTCCATCTTTCAGCTGATGGCTGAAGAAAAAGGTTTAACTGTTGATGAAGATGGATATAATAAGGCCTTGGAGGCTGCAAGAGAGCGATCAAGGAATGCTCAAGCAACGGTATTCTATTTGCTTGAATTGCTCTTCCCAAAAAAAAAAAAATGCAGCACAGGCAAAAGCCGAGATTATTGTTGATAGTTTGACACCCATTTATTCTTTTTCTCCTGACCTCTTCCTGACCATCCATTATTGGCAGCAAGCAGGTGGTGCCATTATCATGGATGCTGATGCTACCTCAATGTTGCACAGAAGGGGCATTGCTCCAACTGATGATAGCTTCAAATATGTTTGGTTCAAGGTGAGACCTTTTTTCTAAGGTATTTAGCCTTATGTCATGAAGACATTTTAATTCTCAGAGACAAGAAAAGGATAGTGGCAAAAGAACAAAAAAGAAAATCAGAGGAGGAATAATTTAATACAAAGGATGATAAGCGATATTTACAATCTGAGAAAGCAAGAGTCAATGAAATAATAATAAATTGTAGTCTTGTAATTCTGCTTTGTATATAATAAGATTGTCTTTGGAAACATGTAGGCACATGGATATAATAGATTGTGTAATATAGATTGCTGATACCCAACAAAAGTCACAAGAAACCAATGATGCCAACATAAATTGCCAGTATTTCATTATTGCAAACATGTTAAGGGACATGGATACTCTTAAATCCTCACTCTGCATTTCAAATAATGACATCAGAATAGGTTACTGGCTTAAGTTTTATGCTTCTCACATTTGCCAAAACCCACTTTCCCGTAAATAAAAATTGTCACTTTTACCTTCTCAATTATGTTAGTTGTTCAAGAGAGAAAAGTAGAGGGAAATACTAGACATTGATGCCTGCATTAGATGGTGTAAANCAGTTTGGATATGTTAATAACATGCATCATTATAACTCATGCAAAAATATGTAGTCAGAAAAACTTGCTAATTTGGGGTTTTCAATCCACCATTTCTTGTCTTAGGACCACGAGAGTGTGGTGAAAGCAATATACACTGGTTCCGAGTTTGTTGAATCTGTTGAAACTGATGGTGACATTGGTGTCGTTCTTGAATCTACAAGTTTCTATGCTGAACAAGGTGGTCAGGTATGGCTCCATATATGTGTTACGTATTTGCATGTATTTACATTTTCTGTAAATTTACCATAATGACTTGATACAACTGGCTCTGAGCCTCTGGCAGATATTTCTTAAACAATTTTTCACGTAAAACTTTGTAACCAACCTTGGAATACATTTTGGATAAATGTTTTTCATATTTGCCTAGAGATATTTAGAAACTTAGGGTAGGCACTAGGGTTGATTGGTGTAATGTGTCCTGACCCTCAAGCCTTGCGATGCTTTATGTTTTTCTACCTTTTCCTCTAAATAAAAAAATCCTACCTTTTGAATGTGTTAGTGTCGTGTATGTGATTCATTTCTTTTTCTTTTTTTATATATATAAAAAACAACTCTACATATAGATTTTCGACACTGGATCACTGGAGGGTCCACATGCATCATTCAAAGTTCACAACGTACAAGTATTTGGAGGTTTTGTTCTCCACATTGGTTCTAATGGGAATGGAATCTCTGTTGGTGACAAAGTAGTATGCAAGGTAAACTTTCATACGTGAATGGATTTTTTCATGAATTCATCCTATGATTATTTATCTACATTTTTTCTTTTACTTTAAATACCTTCTTGATTTCTTGTCATCTTACATTTTCCTATCTCTCTCTCTATTTATTTTTTTATTTGTTATACTTCATTTCATTTGCAGGTTGATTATGGTAGGCGTTCCCTTATAGCCCCCAACCATACCTGCACACACATGTTAAACTTTGCTCTTAGGGTATGTTCGAACACTGTTGAGTTGGACTTATTCATTCCTTTGCACGTCGTTGTTGCTAAAATTTCTTATGGTGAATACAGGAAGTACTTGGGGATCATGTTGACCAGAAAGGATCCATTGTTCTTCCTGAAAAATTGAGATTTGATTTTTCTCATGGTATGCTTTGTTCCATTTCATTGTTAGAATTAGGTGAATGTAAAAAATTATTATTAATTTATGCTGAAATGAATAGGCAAGCCTGTTGATCCCGACAATTTGAGGAAAATCGAATCAATTGTTAATGAGCAAATTAGGGATGAATTAGATGTCAATGCAAAGGAGGCAACTCTTGCTGAAGCCAAGCGTATTAATGGCTTACGAGCTGTGTTTGGAGAAGTAAGTGGTGTAATTTTACTATTTTTCTTGTCCCATGCAGGACAGTGTTCTTCAAGATTTTTCTTTGATGTAGGTTTATCCTGATCCCGTAAGAGTTGTATCAATCGGAGAAAAAGTTGAGGATCTCCTTGCCGACCCTGAAAATAAAAAATGGTTATCTATTTCATCAGAATTATGTGGTGGTGAATATCTTGGCATAAATCTCCTTTGTAGCTTTCTTACCTTTCTGCCCGAGATTTCATTTATTATTATTATTATTATTATTATATGTGCTAGGCACCCATATATCAAACACAAGAGAGGCCAAAGCTTTTGCTCTTTTATCTGAGGAGGGAATTGCAAAGGGAATACGCAGAATAACAGCTGTGACAACTGATCGTGCTTCTGATGCAATAAGAGTTGCAGATGAATTTGAGCAGCACGTAGACAATGCAGCCAAGTTAGAGGGAAGTTCACTGGAAGAGGTTGGTGTTGTGTATATGTTTCTGCTTGCGTTTCTAGCTGGTTTGTGTTGCTGTTTTTATCAGTTTAATGCTGAAAGGTCCAAGCAAGGTGCATATCTAAAACCACTCAGGCACTCAGCAACTGATTGTGTGGCCAGTAATATCAAACCAGTTTATTATTAGAGCGAGTCCTAATAGGGGCTCACCGCAGCCACGGCTTGCCTGGACTTGTTCTTAGCCGAGTATGGAAATGTGAATAAATTTGGGAGCCTAACAATTCAATTTAGTGCATACCCCTTCTGCAGAATTGATACTTGCTCCCATTTTCTCTTCATCTGCGTTATTAACTTATCTTCATTAGCATAAAGATATGCATCTTATGCTTCGTTTCCGACATTGTAATCATTGGATATTCTATTTCCTTGTCACAGAAAGTTTTGTACCTGAAAAGCAATGTGGAAACCTTATCTATTCCTGCAGCCAAGAAAGCTGACATAAAGAACAAGATAGTCCAACTTCAGGTGTCTTGCATGGAATAAATTTGCAGCCTTTATTCTCTTTTCTTATTCATTTTTAGAAATCCTTTTCTTTTATCTTACGCATTCATTCATGCCCTAAGTCCTATTTTCTAGTAACATTTTCCTTTTTCCCTTTTGGGTAGGATCGGGTGAGAAAAGCACAAAAGCAAATTGCTGAAGAAAATAAACGTAAAGCTGTGACGATTACAGCTGAGAAGGCTGAACTTGCTGCATCAGATGGGAAAACATTTTGCGTGTCCCAGGTTGAAGTTGGTCTGGATGTAAACGCAGTACGTGAAGCAGTTACAAAAGTCATGGAGCAGAAGGTATTTATTAATTTGAAACCTATTCCTTGATTTTTTGGCACCTATTACACTATTGAAGCTCAGATTTTGTGATCTTAATTTGTTATCGTTCTTATGCTTCACGAATTAATTATCATAGTGTCCTTGATAAATCAAACACTAATAACTTGTACTGGTGATGGCTAATGAACAGGGTATATCTGTTATGGTATTTAGCACTGACAAGTCTACAAACAAGGCTGTAGTTTGTGCTGGCGTGCCGGAGAAAGGTGATAAAGGCAAGCTGGATGTTACAGAGTGGCTAACCAACGCTTTAGGGCCTCTGAAAGGGAGATGCGGTAAAGGAAAAGGTGGTCTTGCAACAGGCCAGGTTAGTATAAAACTTTGACATTGGCATCTAATGTTTTGCCATGCAGATAAAAATGGTTTCCTTTTTCAACAGTGGGAGTGGAAGTTAACTGTTTCCATCTCTGACAATACCTAATTTAAAGTCATTTAAAAGTGTTTTCACACTAATAGTGCTTAGAAATTAAAATTTTCAAGTAGTTACATGTTTTTTTGGAATCATGCAAGACTGATTTGTGAGTCCATCTTTTTCAGGGTACAGATGCATCACATGTAAGTGAGGCTATGGATCTTGCAACATCATTTGCATCAATGAAATTGACTTAATGGTCAATTGCATTACTTTCTTGGTGTGATCAAACTTGATACATTCCTTGATCTGTCTGGAGGGAAGGCATTGACAATTAGATCTTGATTAATAGAACACATTTTAGTAAAATATTATTTGGGTTGATACAAATGAGGAGTAAAATTCAGTTTTTATATCTTCTCAAATTACAAATTCTCACACAGAATAGCAGTTACTTGATCTAAACGAGCAATATATCAAAGATTTTTTAATGGTCATTTATTATAAAAGCACTTGTATATCTTTGTTTTTGTTTCCTATGACCAATTCAACACTTAATTTGTACTAGTTAGGACGCATTCCTCATGCATAGGGTTATACTGTAGAATATTGATTATGCAACGATAATAAAAAATGTAGAGTTAATAATCAAAATCGTTTCCGAAAGATTACTCGATCTCCATACTAGTTCCTAAAAGATAAAATTAATCAAAATAATCTTCGAAAAATAATTGTGTTGGTAGAGTTTGTCTTTTTTTTTTTTTTTGGTGAACGATTTTGTCTTTTTGTCATCTCAGTTAATGATGTGGCTAATGGTTGGTGAAGTGGAACATCAACTGATAGTAGGGTGCACACAAAATGACGTAGTTTTAATTTTTTTTTTCCCCTCCAAGTGTTGAAACGACACTGTTTGATGTTCAGAATGGACATTCAAATGTTTCTCTCCATCACCACCTCTCATAACAACCATCTTTCTGTTTCGCTCCAAAATCTTTGTTTTTTGGCGTGAAATGCTTGTGTTCGAGGTGGTGAATCGGCGGTAGCGCTGCGAGATCTTGCGGCGTTCAAAATCCCTGATTTGGAGTGTGTTCGGTGACCCTTTTGCGAGATGGGTACGTGTCAAGTGAACGGAGGCGGTGGCGACGGTGGCAACGTAGGTCTAATAATGGTGGCAATGGTGGTTACTGTGACATGAGCTACTACGACTGTATTTTTTCTTTGGGTTTTATTTTCTTCTGTGGTGATGATTTTGTCAAAAGTTTTATTCTTTCATTTGTTCTGTATTTTATTTTTCCCTTCTAGAATTTTTCTATGCAATTTTTATCTGAAAAGATCCTATCTATTCTTCAGTACTAGTATTTGGTAAGTGAAGTCAACCTTTGCATTCTTGTTATTGTTACTCCTTAATTCCCTGGATGTTAGAATTAATGTTAGAACCCTAATCCTAATCTCAAGTATAAATAACTCTTCTCCTCCATGTTGACGGTGGTGGCAGCGGTGGGGAAGTACTACCATGTGGTGGGGTTGAGTCTCTCAGAGTTATTTCCATGCCTGTGTAATTAAAAAATCTCTGGATTTTGGAGATGGATTTATCGGTGATCAACTGGTATATCAAATTATCTCAATATGGGTTCTATCCATGATGCAGATGCTGTTCACTAAAATGCCCAACAAGGATTTTGTGTCGTGGAACTCCTTGGTTTCTGGGTTTTCGAAAATAGGCCACTTTGATAGGTGTATCAGTTTGATTTCTATGATGAAATCTAAGTTTGCACTGGAATTGAATGAGCTTACACTACTATTTGTTATCTCAGTTTGTGCTTCTGCCAAGATTAGGGATGAAAGATCAGTATCTTCATTATTGTGCATTGAAGTTAGGTATGCTAGCTGAGAGAATGTATAAGGTCATCCAACTAGAGAAGAAGACTTATTTATGTTTGAGATCGGGATTAGGGTTTTGGGACTGATTTGACTTAATTTAACAAACTTATCTTGTCAGCATTAACATTGTAACGTTTGAGGTGTGCGACGCTATCAGTTAACGTTCTACCTTAGCGAACGTTAGCTAACTCATCAACTGAGATGACGGAAGGACAAACTCCACCAACACGGTTATCTTTCAGGGACTCTTTTGATTAATTTTATCTTTCGAAGACCAAAATGAAGATTGAGTAATTTTTTAGGGACGATTTTGACTTTTAACTCAAAAAATTGTAGCTACGCATATTTGGTTAAACATACATTTTTACGATAACTAAGTCTTGTTCGATTTCATTGGCGGGTTAAACAGGTTGTCCACTTGTCCCGGTGGCTTTCGATTCGTTTTCTGCTTCTTGTTATGCGGTACAACTATAGAGGAGTTAATAGTCAAAATTGTCCTTGAAATATTACTCGATCGCCATTTTGATTTCCGAAAGATAAAATTAATCAAAACAATCCTCGAAAGATAACCGTGTTAGTGGAGTTCATCCTTCCGTCATCTCAGTTGATGACGTGGCTAACGGTAAGTGAAGTGGAACATCAACTGATAATAGGGCACACCCAAAACGAAGTAGTTTCATTTTTTTCCCCTCCAAGTGCTGAAACAACGTCGTTTGATGTTTAGAATGGACATTCAAATGTTCCTCTCCGTCACCACCTTTCATAACAGCCACCTCTCTGTTTCACTCTAAAACCTTTCTTTTTCGGCGTGAAATGCTCGTGTCCGAGGTGGTGCATCGGCGGTGGCGCTGCGAGATCTTGCGGCATTCAAAATCCCTGATTTGGAGCGTTTCTGGCGACCCTTTTGCAAGATGGGTACATGTCAGGTGAACGGAGACGGAGGCAGTGGCGATGGTGGCGGCGTAGGTTCTAATAATGGTGGTGGTGGTGGTTACTGTGACATGAGCTACTATTCTTCGGTTTTATTTTCTTCAGTGGTGGTGATTCTGTCAAAAGTTTTATTCTTTTCTTTGTTCTGTATTTATTTTTCCCTTCTAGAAATTTTCTATGCAATTTTTACCTGCAAAGATCCTACCTATTCTTCAATACTAGTAGTTTGTTAGTGAAGTCAACCTTTGCATTCATGTTGTTATTGTTACTCCTTAATTCCCTGGATGTTAGAATTAATGTTAGAACCCTAATCCTAATCTCAAGTATAAATAACTCTTCTCCTCCATGTTGACGGTGGTGGCAGCGGTGGGGAAGTACTACCATGTGGTGGGGTTGAGTCTCTCAGAGTTATTTCCATGCCTGTGTAATTAAAAAATCTCTGGATTTTGGAGATGGATTTATCGGTGATCAACTGGTATATCAAATTATCTCAATATGGGTTCTATCCATGATGCAGATGCTGTTCACTAAAATGCCCAACAAGGATTTTGTGTCGTGGAACTCCTTGGTTTCTGGGTTTTCGAAAATAGGCCACTTTGATAGGTGTATCAGTTTGATTTCTATGATGAAATCTAAGTTTGCACTGGAATTGAATGAGCTTACACTACTATTTGTTATCTCAGTTTGTGCTTCTGCCAAGATTAGGGATGAAAGATCAGTATCTTCATTATTGTGCATTGAAGTTAGGTATGCTAGCTGAGAGAATGTATAAGGTCATCCAACTAGAGAAGAAGACTTATTTATGTTTGAGATCGGGATTAGGGTTTTGGGACTGATTTGACTTAATTTAACAAACTTATCTTGTCAGCATTAACATTGTAACGTTTGAGGTGTGCGATTAACGTTCTTAACGTTCTACCTTAGCGAACGTTAGCTAACTCATCAACTGAGATGACGGAAGGACAAACTCCACCAACACGGTTATCTTCTTTTGATTAATCTTTGATGAAATTGATGAAAATGATACAAAATGTCTAAATTTCAGACGTGTGCACAAATATATGCATAGACCTTACATTTTGGCAATTGAATACTCGAGGGATGCGGTACAACTATAATATACTATGGTTTTTGGAATCAGAATTAAGGTTGAGTTGAAAAAGAAAAGAAGAAAACCATTCTCTTTTACTTTGATGAAAATGATACAAAATGTCTAAATTTCAGACGTGTGCACAAATATATGCATAGACCTTACATTTTGGCAATTGAACATAAGATATACTCGAGGGGAATGTCTGGAATATAAGTGTTACGTGGGTAATCTGAGTCTGGTGGGTTGGGCTTGAAGAATTGGCCCAAACGTAAAAAAGGAGGTGGTCTCCGACTTGGTTTGTGTCTGAAAGCCGCCGTCCGACTTGTGTATATGAAAGAATGGGAGGTGGTACCTGCAAAGATACTCCGATGCCTAAGTTAGCAAAAGGGTAAGCAGGTTTAGAGAGTATTTTAGAGATACCTGAGGGGTGTCAGTGTATTTATAGTGGTAATCCAATAACCACTATTGGTGTAGTTTCACCTTTCAAGGTGGATAACCGTCCCTTTATCTTAGGGTAGTTGAGATATGACTCCTGGAAGTGGATTGAGAGATTTTAGGGACAATTACTTATTTGAATAAGTGTTATCTGCCAGCTATCCATCAAGCCCGACTTCTTTGGGAAGGAGTTTGTGTCGAATCCAACCTCTTCTAAGGAGATCGGTGGGTGACGAAAGCCAATCTTTGGATTGGGCCTTTTTGGTGGATTTGGACTTGGGCCATAGTGTTGGGTCATGGTAGGAACAGTGCCCATACTTGAATCCGATCTCTCTTGCTTATGAGTTGGATTCGAGTATTGAACTCGGGTCTGTAGCCGACGTGATTTTTGAAACCGACGTGATTTAAATTTCTCAACCGTCATGTCTAATCAAACGTCGCGTCCGTTGGGATTTTCGTATTTACACGTGTGGACAGTTACATTGCTAACGACGCGTTTCTTTAATGATCGCGTTGATTTACTCTTATGCCCCTAGCGTGTTATAAATACTTTTCCCTCTCTTTTCTGATTCGTGCCCCTCAGAGGGGGTTCCCCTTGGGTCTTTCACTCCGGAGGGACCTTCCTTGTGTTGGGTGGTCGCCCCTTGGTGAGTGACTATGGCTCTGTCATTTTTATTAGCGTCTTGATCCTCTTGCTCAGAATCGGACGCTGTGTTTCCATCCTCGTTCAAGTCGTCCACCATCATGAGTTAATCTCCAGGTCTCCGGCAACGGCGCCAATGTTACGTGGGTAACCTGAGTCTGGTGGATTGGGCTTGAAGAATTGGTCCAAACGTAAAAAAGGAGGTGGTCTCCGACTTGGTTTGCGTTTGGGAGCCGTTGTCCGACTTGTGTATATGAAAGAATGGGGGGTCGTACCTGCAAAGACACTCTGATGCCTAAGTTAGCAAAAGGGTAAGCAGGTTTAGAGAGTATTGGAACTTAGAGATACCTAAGCGGTGTCAGTGTATTTATAGTGGTGATCCAATAACCACCGTTGGTGTAGTTCCTCCTTTCAAGGTGGATAACCGTCCATTTATTTTAGGATAGTTGAGTTATGACTCCTAGAAGTGGGTTGAAAGATTTTAGGGACAGTTACTTATTTGAAAAAGTGTTATCTGCCAACTATCCATCAAACCCGACTTCTTTGGGAAGGAGTTTGTGTCGAATCCGACCTCTTCTAAGGAGGTTGGTGGGTGACAAAGGCCAATCTTTGAATTGGGCATTTTTGGTGGATTTGGACCTCAGCCATAATGTTAGATCAGGGTAGGAACAATAAGGAAATTGGAATTAATTTTATTTTTATATTAATTTTCTTTCTTTAGAATATAAAATAAGAATTTATTTAATTTGAT
>NC_029787.2:9452049-9468962 GCF_000816755.2 Arachis ipaensis
AAATTAGCAATTAGCAAAAATACTCTACGATCATTAACATAAAAGAGAAATATTTAGAGAGAAAAAGAGAAGGTTAAAGTGAGTCAAGTTTCAAACTGGTTTCAAAATATCTTTGTTTACTAAAGCAATTCTTTAAATCTATTAATTACTTAATTACATTTTTAAAATTAGCAAAAATACTCTACGATCATTAACATAAAAGAGAAATATTTAGAGAGAAAAAGAGAAGGAGTCAAGTTGCTAAATGTATTAAATTATTAATTACATTTTTAAAATTAGCAAAAATACTCTACGATCATTAACATAAAAGAGAAATATTTAGAGAGAAAAAGAGAAGGTTAAAGTGAGTCAAGTTTCAAACTGGTTTCAAAATATCTTTGTTTACTAAAGCAATTCTTTAAATCTCAATTATATTAATTACTTTTAAAATTGATAAAAATATACTACGATAATTTGATGCAATGAGTCACTTAATGGAAGAAGGGCTAAAGTAACGTTTGAAAGAGAGATTACGACTAAAACAGATACAGAGACTAAATTAAATCTCTATATTGTATTTAGTATAAAATATACATGACCAAGTTATGTCTCAGTACTTTATTTGAGACTTAAATAAGTGAGATTACCAAATTATCCTTACTAATAAAACCCTATCCCTTTCTCCTGTCTCTTCTCTCTTTCTCTCTCTCTCGTTTTGTGTTGTGCCGCTGTGTCGCGCTCTTTCCAGTTACAGTTCCGCACCGTGCCGCCTTCTCCAGTACCGTCGTGGCGTGCTCTCTCTTTCGTTACAGTTTTGTGTTACGCCGTGTCACTTTTGTTTGAACCGTACTGTCGTATTCAAATTCGTTGTACTGCCTCTATTTTCTGCTGTGCTCGTGCGCATCGCCTTAGTTCCATTTTCGCACGCCTCAATCTCTCTTATTATTCTTCTCTTTGATATTCTGAGTTTGAAGTCCTCTTGTTATGAGTTGATGAATCTGATTCTGATATATGTTGTTGAGATTGTTGTTGGTATTATTAGTGGTGGTAGTGATGGTGAAATTTGGTGATAGCAGAAGTGTGGTAGTTAGGTAGGGTGAGAATAGAGTAAATGTAGACTTGAAATATAAAATTTTGAATAAAAATATTATAAGAATAAAATGTTATTAAAATTTTAATTTTTATCTTCAAGTATTTTAATTTTGTCTCTTTACTTTTTAAAAATATTAAAAAGATTAAAATTTTAGAATAAAAAATTAAATTTTTAATTCTAATCTCAAATACTGAACTTTAATCTTTCAGACTCAGTTTTAATATTTGAAAACAAACACTAACGTAATACTACTAAATATAATATTAAAACTCAATTTTCCGGTCTAATATAGTACAATATTAAAATTTTAAGAATTATTTTAGTATAATATGAGAAGCCACTTTAGGCCTTGAATCAGTGGAGGTCCGACTACAATTTTTCAGTAATAAATAACTTTCATCTACTAGTGGGGTGGATTGTGTTATAAATAAAGAACAAAATGATAAACATCGATTCAAAATTTCAAATCAAAATAATTCTAAATTTCAAATTAAAATAATTCTTTATAAACCAATTGAATTCTTATTTTACTCAGAAGCTATGAACCGGACACTTCACTGAATTGCTGAGTCTGCATGTCGGACACATTTCGGACACGACACTCACCGACACTCGTCCGACACGCGTGTTAATAAAAAATAAAAAATTCTTCATACACTTGGACACACCTAAATACTATCACGTGTCAGCGTGTCCAGTTTTATTCTTAAAATATATTCTTGAAATAAATTTAAATATAGTATATATTATTATTTATAGTTAAATCTCATAGTGGTTCCTGAACTTACACTCGAGCCTCAAAGTCGTCCTTAAACTTGCATTGGCCCCAATATTATCCCCGAATTTGACACAGGTGGCTCACGGTCGTCCCTGAAACATTTTTCGGGGAATATTCCTAAACGGCGCGATGACGTGTATGGAGAGACGCCATGTTGGAGAGGTAACGACTATCTGACGTGGCTGTTATCTTTATTTAACTCAATTTAGTCCCTGAAATCATTTATAACCCTAATCCCCAATTTATTATTAGAAACCAGACTGTGTCTTCTTCTCTGCTCTCCTTCGTCTTCTCTGACACTGTTGAGCTTGATTTGAGTGGGTCATGATGGGTGGAGGCAGCAACCATGTTAGTAGCTCTAGTAACCGACGATCCGACAGAAACTGTAGGAGGAGAACCACCAGGAGTAGTCACGAACGACTTCCAGATAGGTATGGATGTGGTAGCCGACCCGTCCTCATGTGGTCAGGAACAGAGGCGAATCCAGGAAGACCATTTTATGGTTGTCCTAACTACAATGTAAGTGATTTTTGTTAATGTATATACCTAGCGTTGTTGCTCATTTCAATTTGTAATATTTTTTCTTCATGGGCATAAAATGTGGTTGCAGAGTGTTGGCAAGAGGTGGTGTGGTCTCTTTATGTGGGCTGACAAAGTTGCTAATGAAGAAGAAGTAAGTGACAGAGATAATCCTGGCTTTGAAATGAAGGAGTGGAGAATGAAATTTGCTTGGAAGCTTAGAGTTTGAAGTTAGGGCTCTAAAACTAGCATTTTGTGTGTTGTTGGTTGTTCTTGTAGTAATTGTGATTGTTGTTTGTGTAGCATGGAAGTAGTGAAGGCCATGTAGATATCGTGTAAAACAAAAGTTGTGATTGATGTACCCTATGAGGAACAAATGAATAGATTTGTGTAATTCTATTTTATCATTGTTGTTGCTAATTGTAATTTAGGAATTAAGAAATATGAAGCTAAAGAAGTGTAATAAAATTTGAAACATTCAACAACAACATTCACACATTGTAAATTGTTTTCCAAACTTGTCTGTGTCAAACTAGACACGATCAAAAGACAATATAGAGTATTTAACTACCATAATTCAAAACACATACACCCTGACACATGGAACTCAAAAACCATAAAGTTCAATGTTTAACAACAAAATATCTTAACAGAAAAATAGCAAAATGTTCATTTCTTGAATTTTCTTGGTGGTTTGAACCTCAAAGTTGAAACAAAACGCATGACATTACGCAACCTTGAAGCTGTAGTTGCAAATGCACCAACCATTGGATCGATACGAGCAGTTGTTGGAGTATTTGAAATTGGAACAGTGGCTGGTGGAGGAGCATTTGAAACACTTGGTGGAGGAGCACTGGTTGCTGCTGGAGGGATTGAAGTTGGTGCAGCTGGTGGAGGAGCATTTGAAACACTTGGCTAGACCCCTGGTTATATATCTCCTATTCAGTGTTGTTCTTGGTTTGCCTTTCTTTGCAGTTTTTTTCAAAGCAGCACCTTTCTTCTCTGTCCCATTCTTTGAGGGCACATTGGGTTGGAAAATCTTACCCTATTTTGGCTTAGGCACTGGTGTTGGAGTACTTTTGGGAATTGGGGTTGATTTGATGGTTGCAGCTGGTACTTGAGGTGGGGCAGAAGTAGCAGCCATAGAAATTGGGGTCGGAATGGTAAATTTGGGAATTGGGGTTGATTTGGTGGTTGCAGCTGGTACTTCAGTATGGTCCATGTCTTGGTTGGCTGGAGCAGAGGTAGCAGCCATAGAAATTGGGTTCGGAATGGTAGAGGTTGCCTCCTGGGTGGGTTCGGTAGTTTTAGGGTGATTGATACATAGGCTTGGAACTGGGTGTGGAGGAATGGCCTTAGAGCTTGGTCCTGTTCTCAGCAAAACTGGTTGGGTAGGGACTTCAACCACCACCTCCTTGCCCTTTTTGAATGGTGGTTCTTCCAAGTACGTTGGAATAGATACCCCATGTTCATAGTACAATTGCACCTCTCCATGGTTGCTTTCAGCAAGGAAGCACATCTCTAGGAGCTCAGCATCAGAATTTAGTTCCCTTAGGCCAGTCTCTAAGGGTCTGTTTAGAACCAGCCACCAACAGTGTTCTGCCTTATCATACCCAAACTCTTTGTAGTAATTCCTTATGAAAAAGACATCTAGTCGATCAGGGTCAAGTTTCGGAATCTCTGAAATATGGTTCCTGGTGTATGACACAACACCGTCTTCACTCGTCACAAAGGATCCCCCATGGTGACACACAATAGTTATGAGACCCATCTGCAAATAACAAATGATCATCAAAATTGCCATCAACCAGGAAAGCACAATAACCCCAGTTCCTAACCCTCCATGAACACACATAAACTGCATACATAGACATCCTACATACTTCTATTTTCAGCACATTACAACCATAGCTACCATCATTACAGCAAAAAACAATCAATAAAAATGCAACAACAACATATGGAAAAAATCCTAACAAAAATTTTCAAAAAAATCACATAAGAAAACGATGAACGAATGAAATATATAACAAGTTAACAATGTACAAAAAGCCATGATCAACACAAGCAGAGGAGTGGATGGTAGCTATTTTGTTTCTCCTTTCTATTTTGGTTACCTCTAACAATCAAGATGCTTCCCGTCAGACCACTATGTGCGTGATAGAGACGAGATAATCAGAATATGCTTCCTTTCCTTGAGAGAGAAGGCCAGCCAAAAGCCCAAAATCCCTCTCAAAGTGGCGCCATTGAAAAAAATAAGGAGAAGAGGAAGAGACTGTGTTGGATTGAGAGAGAAGTAGTCACTGCATGTTAAATCCCTTCTGTAAACACTAACCGACGACGTTTCAATGCAATTTGGGTGCCAAATTAAAAACGACGTCGTTTTTGAAGTCAAGTCTGGCTTCCAGCGTGGCATCTGTCAATCCAAGTCATCTTTTCGTCACCGGAAAATGCTTCAGGGACGACCGTGAGCCACCTGTGTCAAATTCAGGGATAATATTGGGGCCAATGCAAGTTTAGGGACGACTTTGAGACTCGAGTGCAAGTTCAGGGACCACTCTGAGATTTAACTTTATTATTTATTAAAACAAAAAATATTTTAAATACTTGATATAATTAAAATAAAATATTAAAAATAATTAAAAAATTAATTTATATTTTAATATCAATAAAATATCAAAATATCATTACGATTTATCTAAAAAATACTTTATATTTTATATGTATGCATGTCTCCGTGTCTTATAAAATTTTAAAATTCGCGTATCAGTGTATTCCATATCGTGTCGTGTCCCGTGTCCGTATCATTGTGTGTGCATCATAGCTCAAAAGAATCCAAACTCAATAATGGATTATCAATTCAAATCAAACCAATTGAAAAAATATTTTATTTTTAATAACAATGGGATGAGATAAATTGTGTTAAAAATTTTAAAATATTTTTTATACAAATTTTCAATTTACAGCAATGTATCATTTTTTTTTTAAATTAAAAATAAAATTCTTTTTTTAATAGAGTTAGAATTCTTTTACCGTAAAAAAAACTTTCCAAACACACTGAAATCTAAATTCAAAAAATAAAAAAGGCAGGAAAAGAAGGGGAAGGAGCGAGCTCCGAGCTGTGTATGTGATGGCGACAGAGGAAGGAGAAGCTGCCACGGATAACGAAGTAAATGTTGCTTTCGAAGAAGAAGAGAAGCAAAATCAGACCGAAGTTGATGATGCAGAAGCAGAAGAAGACAATGATGACGATGAAGGAGGAGGAGAAGAAGAAGAAGAAGAAGAAGAGGCCGAGGAGGAGGAGGAGGAGGGAGAGGGCGAATACACTTTCAGATTCACCAACGGAATGAGTCATTTGGATTTCGTTCGAAACAACGATTCCGACGTCCAACGTTACCAGCAATTCGAGCTCCTTGAGCATCAAGCTCTCGCTGATAGAAAGCGCAAAGCCCTTTCACTTTCAGATTCTCATCAGTAATATTCTTCTTCTTCTTCTTCTTCTTCTTCTTCTTCTTCTTCTTCTTCTTCTTCTTCTTCTTCTTCTCTTATCAATTCTATCTTATAGTTGCTTCCTTTCAGTTACGTTCTGTAAAATTTCATGTTCTAGTTATGTTTTCTGTATAGTGGATTAATTAAGTGTTTAAAACGTTCCGGCTGCGTTTGGATAAACTGAATGTTTTCTTATTTTTATAGACCATGCATTAGTAAGCTATTATGGATGTTGAAAAGTGTTTAAGATGTATCTGGTCATTGTGCTGTTGGATTCGTCTGCATGCAGGGAAGAGACTCCTTCAAAGAAGGGGAGGGAAGATGATAATCCTGGGGCAACCATGGCTGAGATAATGGAAGCAATGAATTTTGGCGCACGCAGGAGATCAAGAAAGGTATGGATATGTACATCATTGGTTTCTCAATAGTTTACTCTTTTTTTGTTAATATTTTTCTCCCTTATTTTGATCAATGATTGTCCTTGAAATGATGTAGATGAATGATTTTAAGCATTTTCAGTTACAACCTATGGATGGTACAAGCTGCTTTTAGCTTTTTGTATAACTTGCATCTCATTCTTCACAATTATTCATCTGACTGATGCAGCAAAAGAAAAGAGGTAGGCGAAAAGGATCAAGGAATAAGCTAAACCCACAGATAACAAGAATGCTCGGTGATGCGACGCTTCACTACGTTTGTCGCCGTTATGACCAGGTATATTGTTCTGTCATGTGGAAATATTTGGCCTCTGGCATTGGAGATGTCTAATTCCTGTCTGTCACAGTTCTAAAGTACATTGAGCGAAAAGTTAGAGGATAAATAAGTTTTTTACCAACTTGATTCATATCTTTCATGAGGATGGTTTTCCGCCATACACCTTCAGATAGATTCTACAACTTAGAGGATGTAGTAACCTGATGCAACTTGGGGCAGTAGATGCTTCTGTATTTCTCTTTTATGATAACTAATTGAGATAGGGCTAAAAAATTAATATACAAGAAGGAGCATTCATACTTAATTACTTCAGATCTGGCTTCAAAATTACACTACTTTACCAATATACAAGTTGTCTACGATTGAAAAACTGAAAAGGTTGGAAGTTGCAATTTGTCACAAAAGCTGGATGTTAACATTTTCTTTTTTGGATCTCTCTCCTGCATGCTCTCTTCGTCTATTCCTTTTTCTTTAGATTTTTTGTTGGCTTTTTGCAGGCTATAGCTGTCTCACATGAAGTTATTAGGCTGGCACCAAATGTGGCTGATTCGTATCACACCCTTGGACTTGTATATTATGACCTTGAGGATTACAAAAGGGCGATGGATTTTTACATGATTGCTGCTCATTTGACTCCTAAAGATTCATCCCGTTGGAAAATGCTTTATGACTGGTCCAGGTGAGATGGTTTATTATTTTGTTGCATCTTCATTCTTAATTAGTTATGCTTCCGGAACTATTCAGCTGCATGAATTTTCATTCCCACTTGAATCATGAAAGTGGTTAGAATTTCATCTAATATTATGTCCACATAATAAATAACCTGTGCAGGCAAAATAATAATGGGGAAAATGGTTCATAAAAAACTCAATTTTCCACTTCAAAATATCTCTTTATTAGTTTTACCTCATTGGAGTTTGTCACCTTTTAAAAGTACCTGAATCAATGTATTCATTTTTAAAATGCTTTTCTGTCCGAAGAGAAGTTTAATTACTGAATTGAGAACCTTTTCCAACTGCAGAGAACAAGGTGATATTGGTCAAGCCAGTTACTGCCTTTCCAAAGCAATAACAGCAGATCCCAAGGACGAGACTCTTAGGAAAGAACGTGCAATGTTTTATGTTGAGCTTGGAGATTATCAAAAAGCTGCTGCTGCATATGAGCAAGTACATCACCTTTGTCCTGAGAATGTTGAAGCACTAACAGATGCAGCTAAGGTTTGTCTTTAGCTCTGTTTATCTGAGTCAGAGATGCTGCTTATTTTGTTGCCACTGTATATTGTTAACAACAGTGATACTTCCTCTTCCTCAGCTGAGATTATGATCTTTACGTTTTCATTATTTGATCACATCTGATTTTAACCCAATTATTTATTTAGAAGTTGACTTTCATTGTTGAATTTATCTTTTACTGCTTTCTTTTAGTGCTACCAAAAATGTGGTCAAGTTGCCTGTTCAATCCAAATTCTTGAAGATTATCTAAGGAGTCAACCAGACAAAGCTCATGCAAGCTTAGTTGACCTATTGGCTACTATATACATGGAAACTAAGGCACATGACAGAGCTCTTCAGCATATTGAGCATGTTCGAATAGTAAATTCAGGGGAAGAAATGCCTTTGAACCTGAAAATTAAGTCTGGAATCTGCCATGCTCATCTTGGAAACATGGAGAGGGCTCAGGTGAGTATGTAATCTTACACGCTTGAACCTCAGAATATCATTGGTCTTAGATGGTAAGTAATCATGGTATCTATTACTGGGTGTTGAGATTCCTTTATGATATATCCATGTATTGTATACTTATTTGAATTTTTACAAAAGAGAAATGCGTGTAGTTTTTGCTGAATTTCCTATATTGTGGGGATTATTGTCCTGTTAAGATTTTTTTTTTATTTACACATTAGATATCTAAATCCTCTGTTATATCATCATTATGTGGAGTTTAGGAAATCTATGGAAATATATAAAGCTTCCCTTTGTTTCTGCATTATTTGTATGCTAATCAGCATTTTACATGATTAACAGGCTTGCTTCAGTGACATAAAACCAGAGAATGCAATTGAACATGTTGAGTTGGTCACAGAGGCTGCAGACTCCTTAATGGAACTTGAGCATTATGACTCCGCATTGAGTTATTATTTGATGTTGGAAGGCAATGGTGGAAATGAACATGTATGGTAACTTATTCCTGTCTATTGCCGTATTGCAGCACTCTGTCACTTTTATAGTGGTACTTTACTATTTTTCTTTAGTGGTTGACTTGCCCTTTACAAGTCATACAATCTGATATTGAGCTCTACATATATATCTTTCAAAGAAAGTCTACAAGAAACTCTATCCTTTTTCTCTCTTCTCCCCCAAAAGTCCTTTTTCTCTCTTCTCCCCAAAAAGTAATTTTAATCTGATGCCATATTGCATATACCTTTTTCTTGTTTGCAGGGTCTTCTGTATCTGAAAATTGCTAGGTGTTATCTATCCTTGAAAGAAAGGTTACAAGCAATTCACTTTTTTAGCAAAGGCAAGCTTTCATTTTTGTTAAGAGTGTATTCAGGAAAATGACAATTTATTAGAACCACTTATGTCTACCTTTTTTATTGCATGGATTGAAATACTGGATAATCTGTTTTGTTAGTTTCTAGAATGAATGTTGCCAACAATATCAAGTTTAGCTACAATTATTTTTCTCTTGGGAGGTTTGCTAAGCATCTTATGATTCAAGTTTGGCATATTTGTCACATCCAATGCTGAGTTAGAGTTAATAATTGATTTGGGTTACTATAAGAGCATATTTTGAGCTTAAATATTTACATTACATTTTTTTTAACAAGTGCTGGTGATATTCAAGTTCATAAGTTTTTTCTTTTACTATTGATTGCATGTTGATATTCATGTTTCTCTGTTGCTGAACAACCTTTTATATTATAGCCCTAGAAACACTACAAGATGATGTTGATGCACGCATTACGTTGGCTTCCCTTTTGATTGAAGAAGGGAAAGAAGATGAAGCCATTTCTTTGCTTTCTCCTCCAAAGGATTCTGGTAAATACCATGAACTCTTCTTTTTTTGCTTTCTCCCCCACCCCCTCCCTTTGTCTCTTTTTCTCTGAAAGATTTTAACATGCGATACTTGCAGACTCTGCTGAAGCACATTCTGTAAAGCCAAATAAATGGTGGGTTAATGAAAGGATAAAACTGAAGCTTTGCAATATATATTGGAATAAAGGGTTGCTAGATGATTTTGTGGATGCAATTTTTCCTATGATACGTGAATCATTGTACGTCGCAACCCTTCGACAAAGGGTAATTTTTTATAAGATATTTTCTTAAAATCTTTCTAGCATGTGCATGCAATAGAAATATTTGACTTGACCTATTCTGGCATGCCATTTTCTACTTGTTCTTATACATTGTTCTATGCCAAGATATAGCCTCCTCCTGATGTTATAATCTATCTAATTTCTTTTCATCTAAAATGACAGTCAATATTTGTCATGGTCGGTTCTCACTGTAGGGTAAATCGAAAAAACGCCTCTCTACACGAGACCTGGTTGAAAGGGTTAGGGTAATGAATGCTCCAGAAAAGGATAATGTATTTCAAGGATTCAGGCCTATAGCTACTCCTTCTGATAGGTCTGACCGGTGAGTATTTTGCCTCCTTTTGTTTTTGTATAGAGGATCCTGATCCCCCAATTTGTATTTCCTCTGATCCCCCAATTTGTATTTCCTTCTCCTCATCTTAATGAAATTCTTTTCTTTTATCCCGAAAAAAAAGTGTTATATGCTTATTTCTATGATAGTGTAAACAATGGATAGTTGTAAACTTAACTTCCTTGCTAAAGAACTTCTACTCTTGTTTAAATAAATTCAGGTGGAAAGCTTCCAGGGCAAAACGATCGCTTCAAAAGAAGGAAATTGAGAAGGAGAAAAAGAAAGCTGAGGCATTGGCCGCTGGAATTGACTGGCTGAGCAATGATTCAGATATTGAACCTCAGGTGATCAGTTCTGTGATGTCCAATCTTGCCTCTAGAACAAACAAGTTGAGCAATAATGTAATAACCGCCTTCTGTATTATGCATGGAATGTTTCCAGAGAGTACACAAAGAACCTCCATTATGTAATCTTCTCAAGGATGAAGAGCATCACCAGCTAATAATTAATGTTAGTACTTTTATCTCTTTTTATCTCTATGCTTTTCTCCATACTATCTGACCTATTAATTCTTTTGTACAGTTGTGCAAGGCATTAGCTTCCTTACAAAGGTATTGGGAAGCATTGGAGATTATAAATATTACTCTCAGATTGACTCATTCTGCACTTTCTGCTGACAAGAAAGAGGAACTTCGATCTCTTGGAGCTCGTAACTCCTGAGCCCCAACTACTTGTATTTCTTGTAGATTAGTTATTTGCTTCCTACTTTTCTGCTTGCAAGAAATAAAATTGAAAAGTGAAAGAATTTTATTGGGATTTAGATCCTCTGACGTGAGGGATGTTATAGAGTTAGAAGTGACAGATCAATCACATTTGGACCAATTACATGTATCTTTACTTTAGAGGATCATATTTGCTTTTACTGCTCGTTTATTATTGTTACTCTCCCCTTCTTTATGTTTAGGTATTTCTGTATTGAAGCTCACAATATGGAGGTCTTTTAAAGAGAGTGAAAGTTAATATGTAGTTATTTTGTTTTTTGCTAATAAAGTAAATTTTTGTTCTTCACAGAAATGGCATACAACACCACGGATCCTAAGCATGGGTTTGATTGTGTAAAATACATTGTTCAGCAACATCCGTACAGTGTTGCTGCTTGGAATTGCTACTACAAGGTTATGTCTAGGTAAATTTGTGAATGCAAAGATCCCCGGTTTCTTTGTAAAACATTAGGTTGCCTCATATTAGTTTTCCTTCCCTAATATTTCATTTATTTGTTTTCTCCTGTCTGGTAGATTGGAAAATCGAGATACAAGACACTCCAAGTTTATACTTAATATGCAAGGAAAGTTCGTGGATTGTGTACCTCCTATTCTCATTTCTGCTAATCAGTATACTATAATTAGCCATCACCAAGATGCTGCAAGGAAATACTTAGAAGCTTATAAACTTTTGCCAGAGAATCCCTTGGTTAATCTTTGCGTTGGTATGTTCTTTTATTTTGTGCTGCATCTGGGTAGTGCTTGCTTAGGCCAAGAATGAGCTATTGAACTCATTCCTTCAAAATGTTCTTCAGGAACTGCCTTGATCAACCTAGCATTGGGTTTAAGACTTCAAAATAAGCATCAGTGTGTTGTACAAGGTTTAGCGTTCCTCTATAACAATTTAAGGATCTGCGACAACAGCCAGGTTTGTGCCACATGGCATCTCTTAAGAAGAAAAATACCTTGTTAATAAAAATCACGAAACCAAAGGTTAGCTTTATTTGTATCCAGTGAGAAAATTTGATTATAGTTTTGCTGTGGACATTTATCTAGACCTTGTTAAGGTTGGAGCCTCAAGCACCGAGTCATCTTTTGAATTCAATTTTTTTTTTCTGGCTGTGTAAAAATTATGAAGGGCTGAAATGACTGGTTTTTCTTCTGACATGAGTTATTATTTTTCTAAATCTATAAATTAATGCAACACTAATAAGCAAGAAATTGTTGAGGTTTTGCAGGAATCATTGTACAACATAGCTAGGGCGTTCCATCATGTTGGTCTTGTAACTTTGGCAGCTTTCTATTATGAGAAAGTGCTTGCTATTCGTGAGAAGGACTATCCCATTCCAAAACTTCTCAATGAAACACCGGATATTGCTGAAAATCATAAACCCGGTTACTGTGATCTTCGCAGAGAGGCTGCTCACAATCTGCACTTGATCTACAAGAAGAGTGGAGCTCTTGATCTTGCTAGACAAGTTCTAAAAGATCATTGCACCTTCTGAGCTTATGTTGACATTTCTTCTTGTGTATATATATATACGGATGATAGTATTTATATGCAATGATAGTAGCAACTTATTTGTTTATTTTTACTCATTCAGTGGACCAAATTTTACTAATTTATATCACTCAATATTTTTTCTAAAACACACCCAAACAAGCCCTTAAGCCTTACACCAAGGAAGTTAACAAAATATTCAAAGTGATGAACATATAATTTTTCAGGAATCAATTTCCATGTTAACTCAAATTCACTAGTCCTCACAATGTGTTAGTTAAGGTGGTACGCAATGACACTTGTGAAGAGACTGCACAAATCTTGTGCGCTCTCAGTTTAATGAGCATTAATTTTGTGCGCAAGATGAAGGAATATCATTATTTTGTAGTTAACTCAATAAAAAAACCCTACATAAATCTAATTTGCTAATTCTTTTTTGAGTAAAGTTTCACCTTGAATTTGTTGTCTAGTCAAAATAATCACTTAGCTTAAATTTGTTTGTTGTTGAAAATCGTCACTGAGTTTTTTAGTGATTGAACATTGAGTTTTATTCTCTCTTACTGAATAATCACTTAGTTACATTTTTTTTTTTTTGCTAAAAATCATCGGCAAGTTGAATTTGTTATCGATTATCATCAAATTTGTTACTTTTGTGAAGACATGTATCTTAAGTTTTTAACTTATGATTTTAATTTTATTTTTATAATTTTATATTTTTATTTAGATTTAATTACTCTATTGATCTTTATAGTTTTACCAAACTTTTAATTAGGTCTTATACTTTTTTTTTCAATTGGATTCCTGGACTGCTTTTAATTTTGTAATTAGGTCCTTTCTAGTGTAAAAAATATTAGAGTTAATTGAATATTTCTTTACAAATTAAAGGTATTCATAATTAAGAAACTAATTAGACCTTTAACCGTATGTATTTTTTGGAGAAATATTCTGTTAATTTTAACATTGTTAACATGAAAAGACCTAATTACAAAATTAAAATTTATATAAGGACCCAATTGAAAATAAAAAAAAAGTATAAAGACCTAATTAAAAATTTAATGAAACTATAGGGATTATGTCTAGATCAATCGAGTGAGTCAATAACTCATCGATTGAACTAGTAACACGATGATCTGGTTGTATGACCGGATCAATTACCGATTCGATTTTGATAACTATACTGACAGGTGCAGAGTGTTCTGAAACTGGACTAGATTGGCCGGTCAGACTGATCCGACTGCAAACCAGAGACATTAACGGTTTGGTTTATTGTTGGAAACCGCCAATTCAAAAACAATCAAAACTCTGAACCGGCCGGTCGGATCGGGCTGGGAACCGGCAGGTTTGTAGAAAACGACGCCGTTTTTCCTCTTAAAAGGGCAAAAAAAAAGGAGAAGAAATCAGAAAAGCGTGCGCGACTCGCCCCCTTTCTCCAATCTCCTTCCTAGCCTCCACCACCGCCGCAAGGAGGAGCCGTGTTTGCCGCCGTCCGTCGCATTCAGGGGATTGTCTCCTCGAGTCTTCGTGCGTCGCAGGCGTTCAAGTCTTCATCTGTTCGCAATCATCAGTCTCTGGCGCGCAGGTTCTTCCTCGAGCTCGGCGTGCGTTGTCTTCGTCTGTCGCTGTCCGTCCTCCTCTGCGATCGAAGGTCAGTGACTCCGAGCTAACTTGTTCTTCGTTTTTTTGTATGCTCTGTTCAGAAATCATTGAATGATTATTGAATATTTTGTGTTTTTATTGGGATGATTATTTGATTCTATTGAGTAGTTCTCTGCTACTGTTTTGTGTTTTCTACTTTTCTGTTTTGTGATTTTTTAGATAGTGATGAGCTGCTGCCTGTGTGATGTAGCCTGCTTTGTGTTTTACTGTTTTTGTGAGTTAATTATGTTTAGATTGTGTGTGTGACTGTCTTAAACTCTTAATGATTTATCGATTTCAGTTATGGATAATATTTTTACAAAATGACCTTTTGCTTTCAGAAATTATACACCACTAATACCACATAATATTTTTCTGTTACCTTTGTAAGAACTTAAAAATTTTACCCAAATGCATCATTGTTATTCTGTGATGCTTACGATTCCTCACTAGTTGTTCGTGGAATTGCGGTGTCTGGTTGATAGTGCTGATGAATACTTGCAGCTTGTTGACACAGTCAGCAATACAATGCAAGCTTTTTGTAACATGCCAGAAAGATTTGCTTATGGGAGTTAGATATAGGATAGATAGCTGGTTAAATGTAGAAGGGTCAATTAGAGGATCTATATTATGAAAACTAAATTAGATTTGGACTCCGGTTATTTGCTTGTTTTGATTTTTGAATCATTCATTCCTAGCATTTATTCTATGATATCCCTTATGTACAAAAACTACAAAATTAACGCTACAGCGGGTGAAATTAATGAATGCAATGCAATATCTTAAACCATACAAATGGTTTATTAAACAACTAGCATAAAAGGAAAAGAGATGAATAACAGAATAAGTGTACTACAAGTCTACAACACTTTTAAATTATAATCGATTGAACGGACTCAACATAGTACTAGTAGGCACACCTAAGATTATTGCATGGCAATATTATTAGTAGCCTGCTCTAGTGCTCATAACCAGCAATGAAGGTAATTGTGAATTGTGATGCTGCTATTTATTCCTGTTCTCCCCATTTCAAATGTGGTAAGACTTTGGTTGATATAATATTTCATGTAGTACTTTAAATTTGGAAAACATTTTAAGATTTATATAAGACTATAATTATGTTTTAGAGTGTTTACTTATAATTTATTTATTATTTTATTATAAAAACAGTTTTTTCGATTGAATTACGGTTGAACTGGTTAGACCAATAAACTAATGAACCGGTAACTAAAGCGGTTTCATAACCAGTCCGGTTTTCAGAACCTTTTTGCCTTTAGTATCAAAAATTAAATTCTTTTTAATATGTTATTATTGTAGACGAGTTCTCCTTCTTCGGAGCAGCCGCCGCAACTACCTCCATTTTCAAGTTCGACTCTCATTGCCACTGGTTACCAACCTCCTCAATACAGCTTCCCCCATTGCTCCCTCTTCTTTATTGCAGCATAACCAGTCTTCTATAATAGCCACAACCATCCCAAGAGGACCAAGCAAGGGGCCTGCTAGTACTAGAGAAAACACCCGAGAACAATAGAGTGCTTACAAGGTGTTTGACGGAATGCTTACTCTAAATTATGTAACTTTATTGCTCATATAGTCATATTTGTGGGTTCCTAAGTGTGTGACTACGAGTGTGATTATGAAGCTTGCAGTAGTTAAATGGCATATAGCAATATAGCATAGTAGTTGGTTAATAGGCAAGTTCCAATTTCCCGAGTGCTTAAACTCTTCTTTAGATTCAGACTGAACATTTAAAAATGCTTCTAGCTCGAAAGCTATCTCCTTCAAAGCTTAAGCCACTCTTTTATTTATCACTCCTTCCTGAGTGCAGAAACCTTGCCCACTCAAATCTCTCTTCAGTTTTGGTAGCACACTCAAAATTCCAGATACAAAACTGCCCAAAGTTTTTGCCACAACCCACAATTAGTTTGATTAGGTTTTTCTCTTCACAGCCTGGAGATTCAGCTTTGAAACAAAATTTGCCTATCTCGCGTGAGGGTAATTATGATGAAGGGACATCCCCATCTGTTGTTTGCCCTGGTTGTGGTGTTTATATGCAGGATTCCAACCCTAAGCACCCTGGGTATTTTATTAAACCCTCTGAAAAGGACCTGAACTATAAATTGTTTAACAATCTTGAACCTGTTGCAGAAGAGCCTGAGTTCTCCAATTCTGTTAAAAGAGGGATTGTTATTGAACCTGAAAAGCTTAATGATGATGATGCAAACTTGATCAAGAAACCAGAGAAGCCAGTGGTATGTGCACGCTGCCATTCGTTGAGGCACTATGGGAAAGTAAAGGACCCAACAGTAGAGAACTTGTTACCGGATTTCGACTTTGATTATACGGTGGGAAGGAAGTTAGCATCAACATCAGGGACCCGATCAGTGGTGCTGATGGTTGTGGATGCAGTGGATTTTGATGGATCATTTCCACGGAAGGTTGCAAAATTGTTGTCTAAGACAATTGAGGATCATTCCGCTGCATGGAAGCAAGGCAAGTCAGGGAATGTGCCAAGAGTGGTACTTGTGGTGACAAAGATTGACTTGTTGCCTAGCTCATTGTCACCAACAACATTGGAGTATTGGATTAGGCAAAGAGCGAGAGAGGGTGGAATTAACAAGATTACTAGTTTGCACATGGTGAGTTCACTACGGGATTGGGGACTGAAGAACCTAGTCGACGATATAGTTGCACTAGCTGGGCCTAGAGGGAATGTCTGGGCTGTTGGGGCACAGAATGCAGGAAAGAGTACATTAATAAACTCGATAGGGAAGTATGTTGGGGGGAACATTACACA
>NC_029787.2:9469010-9472285 GCF_000816755.2 Arachis ipaensis
CTTCCAAGGCAGGCAAAATTATTCGATACACCTGGCCTTCTTCATCCTCACCAGATCACAACACGGTTGACGAGGGAAGAGCAAAAGCTTGTTAACATGGGCAAGGAGTTGAAACCTAGGACATATAGAGTTAAGGTGAGTGCACTGAGATGCTAATTCTTGGTACTGAATTTCTTATATGCATTGCCAGTTTGCACTGTGACTATTTTTTAAAAATAAAATAAATATTTGTTATCTTGTTAAAGCTTGCGGTAATTCATTGTGGCAGGTTGGTCATTCTATTCACATAGCTGGTCTAATGAGGTTGGATATTGAAGAAACATCCCTAGATACTATTTATGTCACAGTGTGGGCATCTCCTTATCTTCCACTGCATATGGGTAAAATAGAAAATGCACCCAAAATATTCCAAGACCATTTTGGCTGCCAACTACAGGTATTCACTTTGCTCTTGTTTATTCAATAAAAATTACACCACCACCACCACCACAACAACAAAGTCTTATTTATTCCTCTAGGTGAGAGACTACTTATTCAATGAGATTAATTTTGATATAGTCTCGGTGTAAAATATTCTACACTATCAACAAATCTTATACTCCTTTCGTTCCTTTTAATGTATCCAAAATACATTGATCTAAAAATATAGCAAATGGTGATAATGGCGAATAAAAGGAACTATGATAGATATTGTATCCACATACAATTTGTATCCACCAGATAACTACAATTCATTTCCAAATACATTATGCACTAAAACGTGAGAGCAACAAAACGTTTGGTACATTGTTAGATCAAGGAATTATCCAGATACATCTGTAGAAGGATGTGCCAAAAACTGATAATGGCAGATATAAGGGGATTAGGGGAATTTGTTATCATACCACAGGACTTTATTTAATCAATCATGATATATATACACACAAAATCAGCTATTAAATCAACCACCTGTATAGAATATATGTTGAAATACAAAATATACATTAAAAATGAGTTAAATAACACATATATTATACACAGACACAGCGGATGATTTGGTAGCTGATTTTTTTTTTTGTGTGCGCATATTTCATTGTGGCATGAATGATATTGCATTAAATTTTCCTCGTCTGTAACACCATTTTGAACTGTTCTTTGCCAGCCTCCAATTGGAGAGAAACGAGTTCAAGAGCTTGGGAATTGGGTGAGAAGGGAGTTCCATGTTAGTGGGAACAGTTGGGGGTCAAGTTCTGTAGACATTGCTGCTTCTGGGCTTGGTTGGTTTGCCATTGGACTCAAAGGAGATGCAGTTTTAAGTGCTTGGACATATGAAGGTGTTGATGTTATTCTTCGTAATTCTTTATTACCTTACAGATCACACACCTTTGAAGTTGCTGGATTCACAGTTTCCAAGATTGTGTCTCAGTCTGACAGAGTTTTAAATAAGTCACATCAAAGAAGTGATAAAAAAGCCAAAGGGGTTGACTCAAAAGCACCATTATCGAGTGATCTTGACTCATCAATGTTGACATCTAACTGAAGCATGTAACACTGGTGTTCACAGTAATGTGACAATGAAAAAAGTGATTTTGACTTTTTTTGGATACATCTAAAATTAATGTATTTGTATTTAATTTTTATCCAGATACATGATATATTAATCCATGATTGTACCAAAAAAAAAAGTTAAAATGACAATTATTGTAAACTGGAATAAAAATAGAAATAGAAATTGATTACTACAATGAGCTCCATGAGCTAAACGATAATTTAGTTTTGTTTAAAAATATTTCGTTTGACTTGGTATATCTTTTGGCTTATATCTGATTCATTACATGTATATTTTCTAATTTATCAATATCATAATCATCATATAAATAAAGAGGATATTGAGTAACTAAGTTGGGTTGGTCTAGTGATTAACTCACTAGTCCGTTTGAGCAAGTGTCAAAAGTTCGAAAGTCTTGTGCATACAATAACTCATTATTCAGCAGCAAATTCTTAAATGGAGTTTTGATTTATAACAGATTAGTCCTTAATTTGTCGAGTTAGAAAATATCATAGAAAAAAAAAACATTGAATTGATCTTAGGGACCTTAGATATGAATAAATGGCCAGAAGGATGGTTAAACTTTTAACATCATCATTATAATTAATTTTAATTGAAAACTGGTTTTTATGTCGATTTGTCTTTTAGATTTTTGAAAAAAAAGCTTTGTACAATGTAATCAATACTACAAAAAGTATGAGTTATTATTTTATAGAGTACAAAAAGAGGGAAGAGAAAAGTTTAGAACCAGATACTAATACTAGTAATTAGTAGTATGCGAATTGTTATGTGCAATAAAGATAACTACTTCTTCTTCTTTTTTCATTAAATGGATATATTTGCAAGTCACAGAAAAAACTTTGGAACGTTTTCTTTTTCTTTATTTTTTTCTTTTCTTTTTTACACTTTTCTACTTTTAAATTTATAATCAACCATTTGTAATTGTACTACATGGTAAGTGCCTCGACAAACCCCTTTAAAGTTTAAAGACTAAAAAATCTCTTGACAATGGATTACAATTATAACATAAAGGCCTATTCCATAAGTGTTATGTGCAATGCTTGTTGGAATCACCAACATTTATTTATGTGGCTAATTTTCAGGGAAGTGAATATTCTTTGCTTTTTAAATACTATTTTCTTAAAAGGAAAAAGAAAAGAAAAGAAATGTACATATACTTTGTTTAGTAATTTTTTAAAAGGATTTTTGTTAAGACTTTCAATGTAAAAGGATTTTATTAAAAAAAATAAAGTTTTACTGTATCTATAATGTATTTATTAAACAAGTTTTAAAAATTCAACTGAAATAATTAATAACGGTGTTAGCAGAATCAAACAACAGAAATTGTAATAGGATAGCCAACTTATTAGTTAGATAAATTAGATGAATTGGCATTTAGGATAGAATATTGATCGGAAGTTTTAATGTATTTTCCTAATATTCAAATAAATAAAATTTTAAATATATATTATTTTTTAAAATAAAAACAAACATTTTTTATTTAATAATTAAGAAACAATTAAAAAGAAAAATTGATTTTTTTTTTTCAGATTAATCCATAAAAAGAGACATATTACTATATTAGACCTTGTTATGCTTGATAATTTCTCATATTAGTCTGGAATTTTGGTGGCCGGAAAATTTATCCGTGGAGGATGGTAGTTGTTTGTTTCTTCTTTTTAATGTTAGCAAAATCCTTTTGAAATAGGGTATTCAAAATATTTTCAAGGTATACTATACTATATAG
>NC_029787.2:9472310-9497864 GCF_000816755.2 Arachis ipaensis
TTGAATTTTTGACAATATTCTTTTTTTAATAATCTAAGATTATTTATGTTTTACTTTTTGTAGAAAATTATATATTATAAAATTTGTTATTTATATTAAAAAAGAATTTTATTTATGTATATTTATGTTTTTTTATATTTACTTATTTAGTAAAATTAAATAAATTATAAAAAATGATGCATATTTATAAAAAAATGACACATTTAATGTATACAAAATTATTGTGATTATTTTGGACACATTCTTTTAACTGTATGTTATTAATTTTTATTATACTATACTTTATAAAGGAAAAAAAAAGGGAGGAAAAGAAAAAGAGAAAATGAAAGTATGAAACCCAGTAAGATGCCAGCTATATACCAATGTCTATAGATTGAGAGAGAGAGAGAAAGAAAGAAAGAAAGCAAGCTAGACACACAGGACATTCCATTTTGACCACTCCTGACAGCAACACACTCTCTCTCTCTCTTCTCTTTTCTTTTCTTTTCTTTTCTTTTCTTTGTTTATTTATTTTTCACTTTGTTAGTTTGTTTTCATAGATATTCCCATTATTATTTCCCCAAATTTCATCCAATCGGAGCCCCCGTTACGCCGCCGCCGGAATCAGCCAATTCCGCAATGGGCCTCCTCCGGCTCGTTCTTCTCTATTTCTAGGGTTTCTTTGTTTTCTCTTTCTCCCTCCGCGTGTCTCCTATCGTAGCTTCTGCTGCGCTTTCCCACCGGAGACATGTCGCGCCAAACGACGTCGACGGCATTCACTAAATCCAAGACTCTCGACAACAAATATGTACGCCATTTTCTCTCCTTTCACAAATTCACTTTCGATTCTCCGTACGATTTCAGCCTTTTCTGTTCTCTGTTTTCGCCAATTGCCAAAAGAATGCTGCTTAAATTTAAGATTTTTTACCCATTTTCTGGGGGTTGAAGACGTGAATTTCTTGTTTTAGAAAGTATATAGCTGAAATTGAATTAGTGGAGGGTTTAGTGTTGTGTTCATTGTGGAATAAGAGATGTTTCTGAATGAAATTTGAAAGCCTGGTGGTGGTTTTTACTTTAGTAGTACGATATGGCACATAATGTGGATGGTAGTAGTATATGGGAACTGTTGAAATTACGGTGACTGTGTGAATTGTAACATTAGTAATCATAAGCTTACGGTAGCAATACCATGACCTTAAAAAAAGGAGATGAAGCTGATGGTAGGGTAGCTGGTAGGCTGTAGCAGCTTTGGGCTGTACTGGCGGTAATGTTAGACTTAGGGTGCTGGGGTAATGTGGAACTGGTGTTAGGCAGCCAAATAAGAGTACTGTTGTTGATGTGACTATGGTTGCAATGAGGTCATAATGCTAATAACATGATCTAGTGGTGAGGGATGTTACTGCTGCTGATGGTGATTGGATGGTAGCAGTTAATAAATGTTTTCTAAAGGGACTGTGTTACATTGTTTGATGCTGCTTCTGGTTGTTCCTTCATCTTTGTTAAATCATCTAGCGTTTGCAGTACACACGTGGCAGAGAATGCACTTGAAAGTTGAAATGTTATATTCTGTAATTCATGGATTTTTTATTATATGATATTGTCTCTATTTTGAAACTGCTGTTGGATTGGTATATTAAACTGCTTTGATTTTTTTATTGGCCAATTTTTTTATTATTGTTTTTTATTTATTTTTGCTTGTGAGACTTGGAGCAGATGCTGGGAGATGAGATTGGGAAAGGAGCTTATGGTCGAGTTTACAAAGGTTTGGACCTGGAGAATGGAGACTTTGTTGCAATTAAACAAGTCTCTTTGGAGAATATTGCACAGGAGGATCTCAACATCATCATGGTATAAAATGTCTTCATATCATCCCTCTTTTAATTTTTCCTTAGATTGAATTATCGTGTTAACTGTTGATTATAAAGCAGAAAGTTAGTCTGTTATGTCTCAACAGACCCAATTGAGGTTGAGATGGACATCTGAGGCTCTCATGGTGGCTTGATATTGTGTCCATATGTCATTCAACTGATATGGCCCTTGCTTAGGCTAGGTCTTTCACCTTTTTTTCAAAAAAAAGTTTGGATAAAAGAAGAATTTCATTAAGATGGAGAGAAGAATAAACAAGGAAATGGAGGATAAGAGATCCTCCATACAAGAGCACAAAACAATCAAAAGAAGAGCTATCTATGAAGCGTAGGTTTCCAATCCCTCAACGTGCTTGAGGGGGAAGTCCTCTAAATGAATCATGAGGTTTAGGATGCCAAATATCTAATCATTTTCCATAAAAATATCTTGTTTGACAATCTGTCATTGAAGAGACTACTGGCATATATTGCATAATGCCACAAGGAGTTAACCTCTCTCCTAGTCCTAAAACCAACAAACATACTCAAGAGAAACTGGTCTATTGCTTAGGCTAGTTCTTTTTGGAGCAGAACTTCTTCACATATTCATAATTTGGCAACATATATTGTATGATAGATAAAGCAACTAGAAAAAGCAATATAATCTTTCTGAAGCTCTCAATGTCTTTTTAGCTCTTTATATTGCTTTTCTTTCCTCATCTATTATCTACATTACTAATTTGGGTGCTGCTTTGGCTGTTGCTTTCGTCTGATTTGATGGATGCTTTGATTTTCCAGCAAGAGATTGATTTGTTGAAGGTACTGTTTCTTAATATTGTATATGTGCTGCAATGTGGATGGTAGTAGTATATGGGAACTGTTGAAATTACGGTGACTGTGTGAATTGTAACATTAGTAATCATAAGCTTACGGTAGCAATACCATGACCTTAAAAAAAGGAGATGAAGCTGATGGTAGGGTAGCTGGTAGGCTGTAGCAGCTTTGGGCTGTACTGGCGGTAATGTTAGACTTAGGGTGCTGGGGTAATGTGGAACTGGTGTTAGGCAGCCAAATAAGAGTACTGTTGTTGATGTGACTATGGTTGCAATGAGGTCATAATGCTAATAACATGATCTAGTGGTGAGGGATGTTACTGCTGCTGATGGTGATTGGATGGTAGCAGTTAATAAATGTTTTCTAAAGGGACTGTGTTACATTGTTTGATGCTGCTTCTGGTTGTTCCTTCATCTTTGTTAAATCATCTAGCGTTTGCAGTACACACGTGGCAGAGAATGCACTTGAAAGTTGAAATGTTATATTCTGTAATTCATGGATTTTTTATTATATGATATTGTCTCTATTTTGAAACTGCTGTTGGATTGGTATATTAAACTGCTTTGATTTTTTTATTGGCCAATTTTTTTATTATTGTTTTTTATTTATTTTTGCTTGTGAGACTTGGAGCAGATGCTGGGAGATGAGATTGGGAAAGGAGCTTATGGTCGAGTTTACAAAGGTTTGGACCTGGAGAATGGAGACTTTGTTGCAATTAAACAAGTCTCTTTGGAGAATATTGCACAGGAGGATCTCAACATCATCATGGTATAAAATGTCTTCATATCATCCCTCTTTTAATTTTTCCTTAGATTGAATTATCGTGTTAACTGTTGATTATAAAGCAGAAAGTTAGTCTGTTATGTCTCAACAGACCCAATTGAGGTTGAGATGGACATCTGAGGCTCTCATGGTGGCTTGATATTGTGTCCATATGTCATTCAACTGATATGGCCCTTGCTTAGGCTAGGTCTTTCACCTTTTTTTCAAAAAAAAGTTTGGATAAAAGAAGAATTTCATTAAGATGGAGAGAAGAATAAACAAGGAAATGGAGGATAAGAGATCCTCCATACAAGAGCACAAAACAATCAAAAGAAGAGCTATCTATGAAGCGTAGGTTTCCAATCCCTCAACGTGCTTGAGGGGGAAGTCCTCTAAATGAATCATGAGGTTTAGGATGCCAAATATCTAATCATTTTCCATAAAAATATCTTGTTTGACAATCTGTCATTGAAGAGACTACTGGCATATATTGCATAATGCCACAAGGAGTTAACCTCTCTCCTAGTCCTAAAACCAACAAACATACTCAAGAGAAACTGGTCTATTGCTTAGGCTAGTTCTTTTTGGAGCAGAACTTCTTCACATATTCATAATTTGGCAACATATATTGTATGATAGATAAAGCAACTAGTATAATCTTTATAATCTTTCTGAAGCTCTCAATGTCTTTTTAGCTCTTTATATTGCTTTTCTTTCCTCATCTATTATCTACATTACTAATGCTTTGGCTGCTTTGGCTGTTGCTTTCGTCTGATTTGATGGATGCTTTGATTTTCCAGCAAGAGATTGCCCCCTTTTTCTCTCTTCCCTCTTTTTTAATATGTGTTCTTTACATGTCTACTTTCCTGTGATGTTTTTTGTTTAAACTCTCGAAATCACACTACCTATCATGTTAACTACTAGTAATCTGATACAGAATTTGAACCACAAAAACATTGTAAAGTATCTTGGATCCTTAAAGACAAAGAGTCACCTGCACATAATTCTTGAGTAAGTGACCTCAAATCTGTATTACAATGTAAATAAATCTCATTGTAGCATAATTTAATGGTACTTTAGAGGAGTCATGATTTTGCTACGTGTTGTTTGTGACTTAATAGGTATGTGGAGAATGGTTCACTTGCAAATATAATCAAGCCAAATAAATTTGGTCCTTTTCCAGAATCACTGGTTGCTGTTTATATTGCCCAGGTTTGGGGGTACTTATGACTTTTTCATTGCGATCTTCCAAGGATTTGGCTATAAGATTTTATGTTAAATGTATTATATGTTGAGCTAGGTGTTGGAAGGCTTGGTTTATCTACATGAACAAGGTGTTATTCATCGAGATATCAAGGGTGCAAACATATTGACAACTAAAGAGGCAAGTCTTCTATTTTTCTAGCTCACATTATGTGCTAGGGCTTTGTGTTTAGGCAATTCTTTTTTCTGGTGTGTATGCATTGTTATTCAAGTTATTATCTATATACAAGTGAGTTTTGTGTCATATATTCCCTCCTCTCAGTTGGAGTTAATTGATTGAATCAAGATGTTGGTGCTTTACTGGGTATTCATATTAATCTATCTAAAATCAATATTTGGCCATGGTGGGTACTGATGTGTGGTTTTAGTGGTAAGAGCAGTAGCCTATGGGCATTCATTCTATGCGACAAAGAAAGGGCAGCCTGGTGTACAAGCATCAACTGTAAAATATAAAATAATGTTCTATGGGATTGAATGTTGGATGGTAAAAAAGCCAACAAGAAAATAACTAAAGGATTAGGATGTTGAGACAGGTGAGTGGACACATTAGGACGGATAGAAGCAGCAGGAGTAAATGCATTATAGATAGAGTTTGGATAGCTCAGTAGTAGAGAGATGGTAGAATCTTATTAGGTGGGATAACTGTAGTTGTTATATTTTCGTCTTTGTTCGGAAAAAAAATGTATTTTGCATTTTTCCCTTTTTTCCCCTTCCCTCTACGATTCACCATATCTTTTTGCTTTTCGGAGTTTTCCTCCCTTGTTGCTTCTGTGCTTAATTTGGTCTATGTTGATTTTCCCCCTTTATGTTTAAGTTAATGGCAATTAACTGTATTTTGTAAGGAGTGAGTCAAAACATAACTTTTTTGCCCGCATTTGGAAATCAGAAGACAAGAGAAGGGGTTCCCAGTCTTGCTAGCTTGTTTTTAGCATTATTATGAACTACTAGGTACTAGCTATTCTGCATTTAGTAACTTGTACTTTGCTTGGTTAGTGTCTCATGATCTAGTTACGAGTTTTATTAATTTTCTTGTCATTGAATCTAGTTCAATTAATTCTCACCAATTATAACTCTTGCTTTCTTCAGGGTCTTGTCAAGCTTGCTGATTTTGGTGTTGCGACAAAATTAACAGAGGCTGATGTCAATACACATTCAGTTGTTGGAACACCATACTGGATGGCCCCAGAGGTATTAGCTCTGTGCACTAATAATTTGTTTAGAGCTTTTAATCATTACTTTATTTGAATAATCTATAACAGCTTTTGGCGTGCTGTTTGTTTTGTTTCTTTCTTAGGAAGGTCTCATCTTCCCCTTGGTTTCTGTCTCTTCTCTCATTATTATGTTGTGTCTTTCATAATATAAAAATGGTTTATTTGTTGCGCTGAGCACCAAGATGGCACTTTAGTTGTAATAAAACCACTCATCTTAAAATTTAAGATGTTAGGCAGAGACACATGAATAGTTATATATCTAATGTGGCCCCTCACACACGAGCCTTTTTTGGACTTGAAGCGTGAAAGCTGTGAATTCTTCATATGTTTATTTTATGCTGATTGTTTCTTTATTTAGAAGAATGGGGCAACAAGGGCTCTTTTGGTCATAGCAGCTCTAATATCATGTCATCAAATCACTTATCATAAAAGTTTAAGCTGTTACATAGAGGCCACTAATGGTTAAATATCTAATGTTAGTCCACCTAATAAAAAGGATTGTGGATTATAGCAGTGGCTTCTAATATAATGTATTAGCCTTATTTAAGGACACTCATGGATAATGTTCATTTTAATTTTTCAGGTTATAGAAATGTCTGGGGTTTGTGCTGCTTCTGACATTTGGAGTGTTGGCTGTACAGTTATTGAACTTCTTACATGTGTACCTCCGTATTATGATTTGCAGCCTATGCCAGCTCTTTTTCGTATTGTCCAGGTTTGTATATGTGTAATTAGTTACTCTTTCTTCAAGGTTCCTAGGACCTTCTTTTATTTACATTTGGATAAATAAAGGCATCAAACTTTCTTGTGTAACCAATGTGTGGTTAGAGTTTCGGGTTTAAGATTTAGTCTTATTGGAGCTCTCAAAGGCCCACGAAAAAATTTATTTGATCTATATTTCGTGTAGTGAAAAGAAACTTTTTCTTAATCCCTTGACTTTTCTCTCAGGATGAGCATCCTCCAATTCCTGATAGCTTGTCACCTGACATTACCGATTTTCTGCATCAATGCTTTAAGAAGGTAAAGCAAATCTTAACTTATTGGTTGGAATGCATACAATGTATTAACATAGATGCTATGCCGGCTGCATGTGACTTCCCTTTGTGTATTCCTTTCGCCCCTTTTGCTCATTGTTCCTGTCCTGATGTTCTGTTGCACATGACAGGATGCTAGACAAAGGCCTGATGCTAAAACACTGCTGTCTCACCCTTGGATTCAAAACTGTAGACGTGTCCTGCAGTCTTCACTCCGTCATAGTGGAACATTGAGGTTTGATAGCATGATATATTATTGTCCAATTATGTTATTTTTGGTCAAGTGTAGCCTTCTAAATACGAGTACTTTGTGATCCAGTTATCACTTTATTTTTATTCTCATTATTCTGATGCTTGATATTGGGTGACATCCATTTTGGTTGAATTGACATTTAAATGTCACAAAATGGTCTTTACTCCTGTTATTGTACTTCTTACTTTGTCTTTTCTAATATTCTTTCTTTCAAAATTAAAGAAAATGAAAAAAAAGATTGTATCAACAATTTCAAAATATGGTCTTTCCTTTATGATGTTCCAAGATACTGACCAATTAGCTCAACAAATCAAATCTTTAAGAAATTTTTATTTTGATAGAAGAATTCATAAGATTTGAAGGAGCTGACATGTTTCTGTTTGTTATCATTTCTGGTATAGTTTGTCTAATATTGACAATTAGCATGTAGCTTGAATCTTGTGCGTCAGATATTGATATTTTACAAGGCACCAAGTGGTTGTTACTTTCATCATTTTTTTTTCAAATTTTCAAATAATATACACAATCCTCCTCCGTATACTACAGCAGACAACTTGACTTAATGAAATCACACTTTGTTGTTTTCTGAATTAATTGTCCTCATTGCTTAGCTTCTTACTTTTAATTCGTCTTCTAATTGTTTGAGAATAAGAATAATCTAATATGGAATACATTTTCTATTTCGGAAGTGTTTGTCTGTCTATGCATTTTTGTATTATATCTGCAGTTTTTAGTGTTTACTGCCAAGTAGTGTTAACACTTTGAAGATACATTTTTTCTACTTTGTGAAATGAGTATGTTTATAGTTCTTGGATGCATTTACAATTAGACTTTTGTTTGAACCATTTATTGTTGTTTACTTGTAGCTCCAGAATTTTATAGCTTTTTAATTTGAGTAATGGTGTTACCTCTACAGAAATATAGAGGAAGATGATTCTGCAGGTGCACAAGTTTCTTCTGTTGATCACAAGGGTGCTGGTGAAAGATCTTCAGCGGAGAAAGAGGTCAGTGTTGAATTGAAGCTATGGGAATCTCCTTTCATTGTCATTTCTTCTGGTGCTAGTACTTTTAAGAATATAATCTAACACATTAAACCAGGAATCTGCATATTTTGAGCAATTATATTGTCTTTTTTTTTTGATACTGTATTTTTAATTTGTTATTATGTCTTAATTTCAATTTGTTTCTTATAGGATCCTCCAAAAGAGTTTTCAACTGTGACTGCTGATGGCAGCAAATCTCACGAAGACAATGCTTCAGATTCTAACTTTCTCAATGAGAGAACAGAGAAGGCTGATGATGTTCCATCAGATCAAGTTCTTACCTTAGCCATTCCCGAGACGTCGTTTCTACAAACTGGTTCTAGCAAACTCTCATCTAATGGAGAAGTAGAGGGTTCTGGGCCAACCGATGATCATGGAAATTCTAATGCTAAAGACCTACATGCAGTTGGGGTGAATGGAGAAATCAAATCTCCAAATTCAAGAGGGATGGCTAATAAGCTTGGAGGAAAAGACAGTACTAATAATAATGGCAATAAATCATTTGCTTTTGGAACAAGAGGTCATGATAATGGTGCCCTGGTGGTAATGCATCCATGTTTCTGCTTTTGCTGATTGAAATATCCCTTGAGCATTTATTTGCTTTCTGTCCGAAATGATTTCTCTCTTTAAACAGATTTCTAGTATTCTTTTTCTTTTCTTTTACTACACACATTTCAGAAAGAAAGAAGCCGTATTTTAGGTTAAGATGACCAGTACTCTAATGAAAGGCATCTTATCAGTAAATCCATTTAGAATATGGACACGGTCCCTTTCCTAAAGTCTTCTGTCTTAGTTATGATGCTGTAGTTCATCAATAAAATACTTCCTCATTCTTTGAATGATGAAACTAATGGATTTGTCTGATTGCTATTTGAAGGCAATGAAGGTACCAGCCCAAGGGGAAGGACATGAGCTGAGTAGATTTAGTGACCCTCCAGGAGATGCATACTTAGACGATTTATTTCAAGACAAACAACCTGGCGATGCTGCTGCTGAGGCTTCCACATCTACATCCACTTCACATATGGCTAAAGGCAATGCATCCATGAATGATGGTGGGAAAAATGATCTGGCCAAGGAGTTGAGGGCCACCATTGCCCGAAAACAATGGGAGAAGGAGAGTGAAATTGGACAGGCAAACAATGGTGGGAACCTTTTACACCGAGTAATGATAGGTGTTCTAAAAGATGATGTGATTGACATTGATGGTTTGGTATGTTACCAGTCTACAGTAGCTCTTTATTTGAAATCTATGTTTCCATCCCTTTTGACTTTTTTTCCCCCCAAATAAATCAGGTCTTCGATGAGAAGCTTCCTGGAGAGAATCTTTTTCCATTGCAGGTACCAAGTCTCTTTTGAATCTGCAGTTGTGATTTTTTGTTATTCTGATGTACCTCTCCTCTGAATAATATCCACCTCCCTAACATACTATGGTCTGTTATACTCAGTTCTAGCATCTCATGTATTCACTTTCTTATTTAACTTTATGTGATGTTCACGAATGTTATTTACTTATTGTATGTTATTTGATGTGAGCATACCTTTACAAAATGCAAAGCTGAAACTGTTCTTCAAAATTTGCTTATGTATTTATAAAGTATGTATAACATATTATGCACAGTAGAAATTTCTTGAATTTGTTATTTGGTTCCCTTTTCATTTTCATTTTGATTTTGCGGGGCATACACCATGGTGAAGCATTTAATTCAGGGTTGTCAAGTGAGACATATATGAAATTTATTCATTTTATTTTATTTGAGTGCATTGCTTACATATATGCCTTCTCTGGTCCAAGGAGTGGAAGAGGATTAGAGATGGCAAGAAACTAGTGAGAGGGAATAAGCTGATATGTGCAATGCGGTTGACATCCATTCTTTTTAATTGTTTCCAATAAACTGCTTCCATGCAGGAAAATTTTTGTAATCAGCTTAACAAATTCTTGACTGCGTTTGTGATGTCGTTTACATGTTGTAGGCTGTTGAGTTTGGCAGATTAGTTGGTTCACTACGGCAAGAGGAATCAGAAGAAGTCATTGCCTCTGCTTGCCAGAAACTTATTGGTATATTTCACCAACGTCCAGAGCAGAAGATTGTTTTTGTTACCCAGCATGGTTTACTTCCTCTGGCAGATTTACTGGAGGTTCCTAAAACACGTGTATGTTGTCCACAATGATACCTTATTTTACTCATTGTTGTCGGGCATGGCTGACATTTTAGTAAGTGGGAAGACATCTTATCTTTAATGGATGTTGCAGGTCATATGCTCTGTGCTTCAACTTATAAATCAAATAATCAAAGACAACACTGATTTTCAAGAAAATGCATGTCTTGTTGGATTGGTAAGTCATATATACATTTATGCTCCTCTCTTTCCCATTTCTCTTATTTTATTATCCGTTCTTATTTCTTATTAAAATTAGCAAGTTTATTTTGGCTCACTTGGCACGCTCATTTAGTTAATTCTCTGTCCAGCATGAGCATTCTTATCTTTCTGATTTGATATTGTGTTTATTGTTGAGTTAGGCTTATATTTATGAAACTTCAATAATAAAAATGGGTTCAACTTTTGTAAGGAATTAACCAAAATCACGGTAAAATTGAGAAATTGAAAGATTGTATAACTGTTCAGTCATGCCGTCACACAGAATTCAGTAAATAACTTCTATGCAAAAGGGCATATTCCTAATGTGTAATCTAGCAGATGACTTTTACAAATGTTATATGATCCTTCTTTTGTGGGTAATCAACTACCCATGGTTTGTCACAGTTGCATTAATGGCTTACTTAATTTGTAAGATGATGTTTTTTATTGCTGAAAATGGAAGGATTGAATATGTTTCAGTTATGACTTCTTTCATGACTCTGGTATTACAAAACTCCCACAGTTCAAGGTTGAACATTCAAATAACACTCCGTATCACCTAAATGTGATGAACTCGTTAACCCAAATATAGATCCATGACTTGGAAATATATTATGAACATTAGTAAAATATTCTTCGGAGTTTAGATTTAAGTTATCTACATTAACTGCTTTCTATTCTTAAGAACCCTGAAAAATTTTGGGTTGATTAGGATTTTGCAATATTAAAATCAGCCCCATAAATATATGGAAAATGATAGATCCTCCTAACTCATTCTCTAAACATCCTCCTTATTTCTAAACAAGGAAAATTTGAGTGCATTTCATATTTACTCTAGGCTGACTATTCTGAATAAATTTAGGCCAAAACAACAAAACAAGTCTAAGTCTATTTTGTGCTTAGGCTTCGTAGATGCTTGGTTGTATCAATAGATATCCTTAAATATCTTGGTTTAGCTATATTCTTAATTCTTTTCAAAATCGCCATGGCAGATTCCTGCAGTCATGAGCTTTGCTGTACCTGATCGACCCCGAGAGATTCGTATGGAAGCCGCTTATTTTTTGCAGCAGCTTTGTCAGTCAAGGTTTGAAGTTTTTTATGTTACTGTTAGTTGGTTTCTTTCATACTCTCATACTTTTTTTTTTAAATAAATCGTTTACCCTTGATGCAGCTCTTTGACATTACAAATGTTTATAGCTTGTCGTGGAATACCTGTACTGGTGGGATTTCTTGAGGCTGATTATGCCAAGTACAGGTTAGTTGTTTGTGAATGGTGTTTATATTCAATTATTCGCATTTTACTCCAGGTTATAATCTACAATTCAAGGCCAAAACTTGGTTGACACTTAACATTATCCACATGTTTCTCCAGGTTATAATCTACAATGCAATGCCAAAACTTGGTTGACACTTTAACATTATCCACACATTTTGTAATGACATTGTCTCAATAAATTTCGTTTGAGAACTTTTCAGCGTCTTCATCTTGTTTTTTGCTAAATTTAGAGGATTTGGTCTTCTTTGGTGTGAATCAGGGTTTCTTAATAGATAAGCAGTGAGACTGTGCTTCCTTTACTGATGTTTTGAATTATTCTTGTTTTATCTTTTCCCTTTTTGCCATGGAGGAGGATCCATGATCAAGAAAATTTACTTTAACATTGTAATTGTTATTTTGATGATGCATGTGTCTTTTATAGAAAATATTTGGCTATATTTCCCATTATTGCTGTATGCGGTACTTATGCTCAAGATGTGTCTATTTTGAACCGTCTTGTCTCAGGGAAATGGTTCATCTGGCTATTGATGGCATGTGGCAAGTATTCAAGCTTCAACAGTCGACTCCTAGAAATGACTTCTGTCGAATTGCTGCAAAGAATGGAATACTCCTTAGGCTTATAAATACCCTTTATAGCTTAAATGAAGCAACTCGGCTAGCTTCTATGTCTGTTGGGGGTGGACTTTTGGTTGATGGTTCATCTCAACGACCACGTTCAGGAATGGCAGATCCTACACATCCTTTTATTGTTCAGAATGAGGCATTGCTCTCTTCAGTAGATCAGCAGGATATACCTAAAGTGAGGCGTGGAGTACTTGACCATCACGTAGAAGCTTCCCATGCTTCAACATCCAATAATCGAAGATCAGATTCTACTTACTCCTTGGATGTTGATAGGCCTCAATCTAGCAATGCAGCGTCTGAACCAAGGGATTCTTTTTCTCGAGCAGATGTTGAATCCAGACAGCAGCGTATCAGTTTCTCTGCCAACAGGACATCAACAGATAGACCTCCTAAAGTATCAGAGACTGCATCAAATGGGTTATCAGTAACTGGAGGGACACAGCAAGAGCAAGTTCGGCCTCTTCTAAGCTTGTTGGAGAAAGAGCCCCCATCTGGACGCTTCTCTGGCCAGCTTGAGTATGTGCGTCAGTTTTCTGGATTAGAAAGACATGAAAGTGTACTTCCTTTGCTACATGCCTCTGAAAAGAAAACAAATGGTGAACTAGACTTTTTGATGGCAGAGTTTGCAGGTAAGAAGGATCCATCAACTGCCTTCAATGAACATATGTTAATAGATATAACAGAAAATTGCAATTAATTCAATTATAGACGTTCATTGTGAGCTTTTTGCTCTTCATTTTTTATAATTTCCTTTCCTTTCCTTTCAAACTCCTTGAAAAAATGATTACATCAACACGAATAAGCGATCGAAACCTCTTGTGCAGCAACCAGCCTTTGATTGCTTCTAGCATTCTAGGTTTTGTTTGAAGAATTGGACTACTTACATCTTAGAATCTTCTATGTCATATTTTCTCATAGATTAAGTTATTATCTTTACACCAAAATTTTTTATATTATATTATTGGTACTTTTGTTCAATCTTTTTGAATATCTAAAAGCATGTTGAGCCTAGTTCTAGTGTTATTGTTCCTGAAATTTGATTTAACCATATGTACTTTAAAAGATAAAACAGATCACCTTAGCTGCTGCTTCTTTTTTCCTCCAAATTTTCTGTGGTTTGGCTGTTATTTAATTGATTCTGTATCAATGGTATGTTCACATGTTTTGTGTGTGGTGTTGCAGATGTTTCTCAACGTGGAAAGGAAAATGGAAATCTTGATTTTGGTACCAGATTGTCTCACAAAGTTGCTCCCAAGAAATTAGGGACTTTAGGTGCTAGTGAAGGAGCTGCTTCGACATCTGGGATTGTATCGCAGACTGCATCAGGTGTATTATCTGGTTCAGGTGTCCTAAATGCTAGACCAGGTAGTGCAACTTCATCTGGGCTACTTTCCCACATGGTTTCATCATTGAATGCAGATGTTGCCCGGGAGTACCTAGAAAAGGTGGCAGACCTTCTGCTTGAGTTTGCACAAGCAGACACAACAGTGAAGTCTTATATGTGTAGCCATAGCTTGCTCAGTCGTCTTTTCCAGATGTTTAACAGGGTGGAGCCTCCTATTCTGTTAAAGGTATGGCCCAAAACTTACCCTTTAATAGCTTAGCTTATATCCTATTGGTTCTGATCATTTATGTATTTGGCTTATTCTCCAGATATTGAAGTGTATTAATCATCTGTCAACTGATCCAAATTGCTTAGAAAATCTTCAACGTGCTGAAGCTATAAAATACTTGATACCAAATCTTGAACTCAAAGAAGGGTCTCTTGTATCAGAAATACATCACGAGGTGAGTCTTGGTGATCTTCTTGCTGCTGTCATTTAAAATTTGTTGTGATTAAAACATCTTTACATCATTCTGTATAATGCTTTCTCTCTTTCTTTTGTATTATGTTCAGTTTAAGTTGACAATGATTATGGCAGCAACTAAAATGCTTCACTATTCAATAAATCGTAGGAAGATTGTTTGCAGACAGTACTCAAAGTCTTTCATGTTATTCTGGGCTCTGCACTGACTTGCAGCTTTACATTGCTTTTGATTCTATATTAGTGTGACCATCTAAAGTTGGCTTAAATGTTGTATTTCATTTATCTTTTATAGGTCCTCAATGCACTGTTTAACTTATGCAAGATAAATAAAAGGAGACAAGAGCAGGCAGCTGAAAATGGGATCATTCCCCATTTGATGCAATTCATCACATCAAATTCTCCCTTGAAACAATATGCTTTGCCTCTACTATGTGATATGGCTCATGCATCTCGCAATTCAAGAGAGCAGTTAAGGGCTCATGGTGGTTTGGATGTCTATTTGAATCTCCTTGAGGATGAAATTTGGTCTGTGACAGCGCTAGATTCTATTGCTGTTTGCTTAGCCCATGACAATGACAGTAAGAAGGTGGAACAAGCATTACTAAAAAAGGATGCAGTTCAAAAGCTTGTGAAGTTTTTCCAGTCGTGTCCGGAGCAGCATTTTGTACACATATTGGAGCCATTCTTGAAAATCATCACGTACATGATTCTAAATCCTTTACCTTTTAGTGATACAATTATTGAAAGGATTTGTTTTTTACATTCCAATTGTTTGACAAGTTAGTCCTCTTTCTAAACCATCATTTTTTTGCACCCTTTAATTTTATAGTTGAGCATGTAAAATGAAAGGGTGTTCAACTTTTCAGTTCAATTGATGCATGGTTGAAAGAGAATTAGGATCTTGTAAATGTAGGGACCGAGTTATATCAATGGTCCGATGCCCTAGAAGCTTGACTACCTTGTAGCATAGAGCTATATAGGAAAAATAAGATATGGTGGGGCCAAAGCCGCAATGTTGCTTAGCTTATTATCTTGCCTTTTCCCGTTTCTTTTAGTCCAAATAGCATATGGGAAATATGATGGGTTATTCTATGAGAGGAATTTATATGGCACACCAAAGATATTTAGATTTTCACAAGGGTAAGCTATAGGCTATACATAATAACTCTGCCCTCTTGCCAGAAATAGTTTGTGATGTTAGAAAATTTTTTTTTTTTTTCTGTTTTGTTTGTGAGCATTGTTCTTTTTGTCATTCTGAGTATTGGTCCTTCCTTCTATTCTACACTTTTTTTTGTTAATTAAGTCCCATTATAAAATTATGTTGCAGAAAATCTGCAAGGATCAATACCACGCTGGCTGTTAATGGATTAACACCATTACTCATTGCAAGGCTTGATCATCAAGAGCCTTAGTCACGAGGTGATAGTGTGTATTGAAATATTTGTATTCAAGAACTTTAAAGAAATGGTCTTCCCTGCACATTTGTTTTTTCCTTTATCTATTGTCCATAAACCAAATATATGAAAAAATGTTGTGGCAGGCTGTCTATGAGCATCATCCGCAGCCGAAGAAGCTGATCGTGGAGAATGATTTGCCCCAGAAACTTCAAAACTTAATAGGCGAACGAAGAGATGGCCAAGTTTTGGTTAAACAGATGGCTACTTCATTGCTTAAAGCTCTACACATAAATACCGTTTTGTAAATTTAGGGTTCAATAGTAATTTTTGTTTATGTATATTCGATTGTATTGGGGAAAAAATATTTATGGTTGTGTATATAATTTTGCCCCTTGTTTGGTTTGCTTATCATTTATCTTGGTTGAGTGAAAAAATGATTGAGTGGCGTATGTTAACTCATGGATACTATTTTTGGGAGTTGGCTGATTTTTTTGGCTCCGAACTCCCAAAATGCATAGTTTTCTCTTTTGGGTTCGGATGTGAGGTGGGAAAGTATCTTAAGTACTGGTTTCCTCATGTTTCTTCCATTCGCTCTATTTGTAAACTATAACTATAACTATTTATGATGTACGCCAAAAAATTTAAAAAGAAAAAGTTCAAAGTATGTTATCTGAAGATTTACATTATTCGTACTTTATTTCCAATTACTATACTTTGTAGGTACATATATTGTATTGAATTGGTTTTCCAAGCGGTGACTTCTTGGCTAAAACCTTCGCCATCAATTAGCGTGAACAAATAGTTTATTTGCTGCTAAAGTTGTGCTAGACTGCCAGCAGGCATGTTTCGGATTATACTATGAAAAAAAAGTCGTTACAAAGTTTAAATCTCACTTGAATATGATCTGCTGCACCTCGGAAATTATACCAATCATACATTCTTTTTCATGCGTTTCTATCTCTTGTCCTTTAATATCATTGGGCCTTTCTCTCCAGTTTCAAACATTTTTTTACACATTGTTTGGATCAAGAGAATTTGGAGGGAAAGAAAATGAAAGGAGAGAAAATGGATGGAAAAGTAAGTTTTTTGTTGTTTGGATGAGAGGAGAAAATAGAGTGGAAAGAAAAAAATTTGTGGGACCCACTAAAATATTTTCATCTCAAGGATGAGATGAAAATGAAGAGAAATGTTGCAAACATAAATAAAATTACATATTTACCCTTTATTATTAATAAATTATAACTTATATATAATATAGATAAGGATATTAATGTAATTTTATACTATTATGATTTTCTTTCTTTTCACTTTTCTTTCCATCCAAACAAAAGAAATTTTTCTTTCTATTTTCTTTCCATCAATTTTCTCTTCATCCAAACACCATACAAATCACTCTATTTTTTCTTCTATTTTCTTTCCTCTCATTTTCTTTCCTCTTATTTTCTTTCCTTCCATTTTCTTTTTTACATCCAAACAAAGCCTTAGAGTAAACTATTAAAATAGTATCTAAAAATTTGCATCAATGACAAAATAAATTTTAAAAAATGATAATAACAAATAAGTCTCTAAAAGATTTAAAAACACAATTAAAAAAATAGATATTGAAAATATATTTTAGAAAATGACTTTAGAGATAAAATTTTGATACAAATTTTTGGAATTATTATTAGAAAATGATCCTTTCATCCTTAAAATTTGGTAATTTTTTATCAAGTGATAAAACCATGAATGACCACATTTATTTGAAAAATGAAAAAATTTAGAAATCAAATTTTATTCTGAATTTTTCTAAATAATTATTCAAATGTTGCCACAAAAATCTAAATCTAAAAAATATTTTCTAAAGAATATTAAAATATTTGACTTAAATTGTAAAATCACTTTAATGATTTCTTAATATTTTGTATCAATTTTCAATTTTCAATTTTCATAGTTAAAAATATTTTAGTGAATATTAGAATTCTAAACTAAATAGCTTAAAATGTATAGTTAAGACCTAAGAATCAAATATCAAATATGTTTAGAAACTATTCACTTAATCCATTGGTTTCGATTTCTCTAAATTATTGGCATTAAAATCAACATTTGAACGATTAAAATTAATATGCATTCATCTTAGGCAATGCATAGTATTAGATTTGATACTTATCATATCCGTGTAATATTTTGGCAGAAGAAAACACATTGTATTTGCTTTGTAACAAGCCCCTGAACTTTCTCTGCAACTAAATTCTTGGTTGAAATAATACCCCAGTTAGAAATCATAATTATTTCCATTACAACACTTAAAATGACATTGAATTATTAAACACGGCCAATGAAAATAACAAAAAATTAATTGGGAAAATCTCCCCTATCATACATATGATTTGAATATCTCCTAAGACCAGATTAGAAACTACCTAAATTTCATTACATACATTAAACTCTGAGAAACTCTTCCAATGGCTCAAAATAGATTATGGGTGGGTTCGACCTCGAAACAAAGCCTCCAAGACGGAATCATATTGTATCAGTAATTTGTGCAGGTGGAAAACTCTTCTTGTATTCAAAAATTATATGAAATGAGGGTACCGAATTATTTGGAATGCAGAGGCCGTTGAATAAGTTATAACGTACAATGTACGCTGCATTCAGTACTCTTTCTTGCCACCTTTGGTATATTCTCAGGTTGCTATGGAACATGAGCCTCATGAATTAGTCATAGAAACCATGCTCGTTTCAAAATCCGAATGATGCTTTAGTCCTACTACCACCTTCACCATACATTTCATTCCACTTCCTCAGCTCATTCATACTTGTTGCATCGTATGCCACCGACGGACCCACCTATACACACATTTAACATCGCATGTAAACAATAACAGCATCAAAGTCTTATTCCACTAGATGGTAGGCTACATGGATCAAATTGCTGTGCTAAAAATAAATAATTAACAACTGAATTATCAAATACCTTGGATTTTGACTGAATAAAATCATCCAAATTAAGAGGCCTTAATACTGTAGTTGTACTATTAGTCCCTCCCTGTACAATGCAACACATAACACCGTGTTAACTATCTGTTAGAAACTATTCTGAAAATCAAATGTGTTCTGAAAAACACTTGATAATACCTGTGCAATGTTTTCTTCCTCTATGAGCTCTTGAACAGGTCTGTATGCTGCAGCAACACAAAGGTTCTGCCAAACATAAGGAAGAAGCATCATATAGACATGACATGTCAAGTTTACCCATGAAATGTTTCATTTTAATTTCATTAAAGAAAATCAACAGAAACTTAACAAAATTTACCTTCAAATCACTGCCAGAGTATCCTTCAGTCAAGTTAGCAAGTTTGTCATACTCAAAATTAGGATCCAAATTCTCTTGTGCAAGAAATATTCTCAAAATCTTCATTCGATTTTCGGCATCAGGTAAATCAACATATATCCTAAGCAAATGCAATGCAAACACAGCTTAATTAGCCAAATTGTTTTACTTTCAGGACCTTATCACAAACCACCTTCGTATTTTTAAAATAAAGTTCTACACTGACAATGGACAAGAAATTGAAGAAAGTGTTATATGAATATATAAGGTTTCCCTTTAAGAAAAACAAAAAAGGACACCCCAGCCCCAGCCTCCAAATTTTTATTTCAGCCCATCATAAAATTCAACTCAACATCAGACGATCATAATTCAACCCATGCTTATAACTTTCTTAAGGCCTTAGTGATTACCTTCTTGGTAAGCGACGAATGACAGCATCGTCAAGGTCAAATGGCCGGTTTGTTGCACCAAGAATGAGGATTCTTTGATTTTCTTTTGATCTCAATCCATCCCAAGCTGCCATGAACTCATTCCTCATCCTCCTAGTGGCTTCATGCTCAAAAGCACCACCACGAGCACCAAGCAAACTGTCAACCTAAAAATCAAATTGCATAGTATTAAGATATTTATAGCTAAATCCTTGATGATTTCTATGACCATTTTTTAATACTAGCATAACACGCAAGAACAAGATTTTATTAATGACAAACACTCACTTCATCAACAAATATAATGACAGGAGAAAGCTTGCTAGCAAAGGAGAAAAGAGCTTTTGTTAGTTTTTCTGCATCTCCAAACCACTGTATCAAGAAAAAATATGTGAGATCTTGGACAACCGAGAAGAAATAGAAAAAAAATATTGAAGTTTTAGTTGTTAAGGGTTTATCAAATTAAGAAGACTAGCATCAAAATCACCTTTGAAGTAAGAGTTGAACCAGTTATGCTAATAAAATTTGCACCAGCTTCAGTTGCAAGTGCTTTGGCCAGAAGTGTTTTTCCAGTTCCAGGAGGACCAAAAAGTAATATTCCTTTGCAAGGCTGAGAAGTTTTCCTCCAATTAAAAACAATAAAATTTAAAGGACAAAGTCATAATGCATACAAAAATCGACAATCATTTACCCGCAACAAGTTACCACGAGAGAAGAGTTCTGGTCTTCTCATCGGAAGAATAACAAGTTCATTAAGTGCCTTCTTCACGTTTTCAAGAGCACCTATATCATCAAACTTCACCCCAATTTCACCAGGGGGTACCACAGCTGAAATGAAATTGCTCTCAAACTCATCCTTCGCAAGGTTCTGTAATTTGCAAGATAGAAATCAATATTAGATTAAAAAAAAATAAAAAACTTAAAACTTTTGAATTTAAAATTCTTTCTTATATGTACTATGAGTAAAATAAACCACACCTTAAGGTTTTGGGAAGGCTTCTGTGATATATTTTCCTGGCCCTTCAACCTTGAGATTGCAATCTCAAGACTTCACATAAAGGGAAAAAAAATACAAATTAGCTTCAAAATAAACAGTAAAACATATAAAATGATAGGATTTGTAGTTAAACCTTTCACGAGGGATGCACAACCGTTCTCCTTTCACAGAAGGGAGCAGACATGAAGATAAGTAATGGTTTTTCGACCACCCAATAACTTTTTCAGCTTCTGAGAACAAAGATAATATGACAAGAAAACCATTACGTAAGTTATTAATCAACATCTTCTCCATTTCAAAAACAAAAAGCAAGCATTATATTCAGCAAGACTAAAGTCATATCAATCTAAAAGAGAATGGAGAATAAATGCAAATGAACAATTAGGAATAGAGCGCATGCATGTGTATACAAGGGAATAAAGGAAATGACTTCACTATTCACTAACTGCAGCTTCTTACTTTGCTTTGTCAAAATAACACCATCAGTGTTTACATGCAATAGATCCACACATGACAGCTGATGTTCTTCGAGAACCTACAAGATAAAAGTCCAACTATAAATGCCCGATTGGGGACGGTGAAAAATCTCGAGCAACATACATGGCATGATTTAAGTGTATCATGAATCATCAAGGTAGCAACAAAATTCATAGATCAAAGGTTTACCTTCCTTAATTCATTCAAATTACTTCTTGAAACGACAATTTTCCTGTCTTCTTCAAGTTGTTTCTTAAATGTTACCAGCACATTTTCATCCTGCAGATACACAAATTTGCAAATGTAAGCATAATGAAAATAAAAAGAAAATAATAGATACTTCTGTAATCCTTGCTAAAAACAGTTTACTTGGCATAGAGTCAATCAAGAGCCAACCTAATATAACATCTTTTCATCTTGAATTTCGAGGAAAATTACAAGACTGCCCATGTAATGTGTTGAGAAAAATATATCACTCTAATGCTTGGGTAAAAAAAGAGTCCACAACAGAAATGCTCATCAATATTGACATATAAATTTACTTTTGCATTGAATCATAGGAACTTAAAGTCTTCAAGGAAGATCATAAGCCAGTAAAGAGAAAACAATTACCTTAGGTGGGTGTACGCACAAAACATTAGAAAAGAGCTTGTGAATTTCATCATCTTCTGATCTCTTTGCACCTCTGAATCCCTCAGTCAAACGCTTCAGAGAAAGAGGCTGCAGGTAGATGCAATAATCAGACCATATAAAAGAGCCAAGTGATTACAAGTGCAACTTGGCCACTTGGGTACCATAGATTTGGCCATAAAAATATAAATAAAATATCAGTAGCTTCTAAAATAGTAGGATATAAATAGCCACACAAAAAAAGCTCTCATGTATCTAACCAAAATGGCCATATGATATTTTAAGGAATGTATAAATTTGTAGATAGCAAGCATTACCAGCTTAGCAACTCGTCCAAAGTTTGGAAGTATCATTGTCTGTCAAAAATGCATATCAATAAGAAGAAAGTAAACAATTAAAATGTTACCATTTGCAAAATGAAAAATGCATTAATCATAAAAAATATTTAGAAGATACTACTTCATGATTAAACAATTAAAGCTTACAAATTGTTCTTTCTCCTTTGATCCTGATTGAACTTTGTTTTGCCCACAGATCAACACAACGGGGCCAGATAACCGGTCAAACAGCTCTTCAACCTTGTTAAAAAACTCATTACGGTTTGACTTAGGAACTGATTTATGCAACCACTGTGAACCATCTGGAAAGTAGACAATGAGCGGTTGTTTCGAATGCAAAACCTGAAAAAGCAGCAGTCAAGCTTAACCATCAATAAAAAGAGTGGCTACCTTATTACGGAAGTTCAAAATATTGAAGAATACCAGAACAACATACCTCACATAAAGCCTCCAGTGCTATATAGCAATCTAGTGCTTGAGCATCAAGATCATTCTCAATGTCCCATAAAATAAATTTATTATTAAATCCTTAGTAATATCTAATTTTCTATTTGTCAATAATCAAAATAACTTGATGCCTTGATGAAAACACATATGCTAGTCTTCTGCAAGGCTAAAAAGAACTATTCCCAAGAATAGAAAATAGGCCATTTGGGAAAAAATGTCAAACGTCAATTCCTTGTAAGGGAGATTAATTCCATATGTCCATATTTTATATATTGAGTGACAGTAATTCTGACTAGTTTAATTCTTTGAAAAAATATAAATAAATAAGAATGTTACCAATATCTCCTACAGACAATTGAATAGTGAACACAAAATATATAGGATAATTCTGAATAAGAAAAATATAGAATATACCATGTAGCCAACGAATCGGTGGTTTTGTATGATGGTCACTACTAAGATTCTCTGCCCCACCCTCATTGCCACGATCTTCATTAATATCCATTATGACAGCAACTTGATCTCCGCTTACTTCATATACCTCTCCTCTCTGACCAGTGGTTAAAGGCCTGCAAAGTATCCTAATTGATTAAAGGTGCAAACTGCATGACCTGAAATCTATATGAGTATTCTGCAACAAATAGTTCTCATTTGCAAGATACAAACATCTATCAAAATAACAAATTACAAGCCAACATACAAAAATAAAGTCATAAACATTAAGCATGTCACAAGATAACACTAAGAATAGTAGAAATCCTCATATTTGTATCAGATACAAAAATCAACAATTGCCTAAAGGACAATACAAAATACATGAATACAAGAAATTTCGGCGTTCCAGCCAAGAAACATACAATACCAAAATTTATGAATAAAAGAATACAAATGTAAAAGGATCAGACAATCAAGAATCGAATAACGGAACAAAAATATGGAAAAGAAGAAATATAAATGTCAAACTAAGAAACCCCTTAAAGTTAAAAGGTCATGAAACATAAGTGCACACAGAAGCAGGCAAATTATTCAATCTGAAATCCTTGTCTAACTACCTAACCCTGACCAAGTGCACTACGTACCCAAACAACAGTAACAACTAACAACCACAGGCCCTTTCTCCATAACGCCACAAGATTTAGCTTAGGCAGTGTGCTTTCCTGGGTTGAGGCACAGGTAAGGTCAAGCCCCAAATTAAATACAAGCCCATTTTTGTAACAAATTACATAGGTGTGTGTATAATTTTGATTAGCTGAGAAGTTGGCAGAACAATGGACTCTATTTAATGAACAGTTTCAAAAAAAAATGCCAAAAAGGTGTGAGGTGTTTAGAAGCTTGGTTTTGACACATTAGGATGACTTACCGACCCACCTGCCATGTATAACAGTATAAGCACTAGTTGACCCATCAGATGTCAGTATCTTCCCCAATCTGATCCTGTGATAAAATTATATATGCCAATGTCAAGCAAGTGCTAAAAGTCCACCCGGGATGTGTATATAATGGTTTTACAAGGAACTAGAGGCTGCTCTCCTAGAACCAAACCTCAAGTCCAATACTCAAAATATTGGAAAACCCGTTCATTATTTCTCCTTGTACCTTTCCCCCAAGTTATATTACATCTTCCTCAAGGTTCAGAATGAAGGTTCCAATTTGTTTTAGGGGGAAAAATAATGGGAGACAAAAGCCTTCATAATTAAGTACTAAAGTTAATGATATAAAAAAACTATTCACTGAGTAATATCATGCAAACTCCAAATGTTTGTGGTTTAAAGTACTTGACTTTTACACAATATCCAAAGCACCATATCAAACACCTTTAAGTGGATAATCCTAGAAATTACAGGGGAAAAAAATAAACACTGTTTGGATAAGAAAGCAGTATTAATTCATCAAATATTAGCATATACAATTCAACCACATACATGGACAACGATAAAGACATCAAATGCAAAGAAAACAAACCACATATTAGATGATAAGGAGAAATAGAAGTGATTGATAATTTTCCTAGGTTATCATCTGCCAAACTTCACTTTGGTCCTCTTAACTATAGGAAAAACTTGTCAGGGATTTGCATCTTACACTTAATACGCAAGGATTTTCATCTAATAAAATATAAGACCTTAAATTTGCAATTCAATATAGATAAGTTTATCCTCTGTCTCCTTCAACAGTATCACACTAGCTCTTTGACAATCACCATTATTGTAACCTCACATGTTGCATGACAATAGCCATAAGCATAAGAAGCACTATGACACACACACCTTGTGATGATATCACCACAACCATTGTTACTATTTCTGCAATACATTCACTGAAAAAAATTGTATCCAATTGGCTAATGAAATAAACCATATTTGCCTAGCCCCACCTTACTACAAATAGGCACATTCAAGTGCAACTGAGCCAAATCAAAAGATATATATAGGTCATGCTTTCTTCAATAAATAGAGAACATTCAACACATAAATACAATATTGGGGGAAACAACAGTTCAAGAAGTAAGCATCTTCCAGATTAGAAGGGGAATAAGGAATTATTTCATTACCTATCATCAATTGTAGCTCGAGTAGATGGTCCAATGTACTTCACTCGGTCACCTGAAACGTAACAAACCAGTAATTTAGAAATTACATGAATGCTAATATATACATGTGAAAGTGGACAGCTTTGAAGGTCAATCATTAACGTTGCAACAACTACGTATATTCATCCATTAATTAAATGCAACAAACTGAAATAGAATTTAGGGGGATAATATCATATCAAGTCATAGTAAGATCATCAAACTTCTCTACCAGCTTCCTATATTGCACCAGATCCTAGAGGGTGACGGAGGGGAAGCGGGAGGTCACATTCAGCAAGTTCATATGTATGTTAAAAGTTTCAGTTGCTGAATATCTTGAATAGACATGGTTGAAAATCACATTTTGCAAGTTCATATGTATGATATAAGTTCCAGCTTATGTGTATGATACCTTTTCTTATCTGGCACCCAGATTTACCAGAAGAATTGGCTTCATTAGACCTAGATGACTCAGAACTCTCAGATTCTCCAGATGATATCTGCAAGCAGATTTGGGGACAGGGGGTGAGAAATTAAACAGTCTGTTGTAACTAAATAAGCCAATAATTCTGAAATATTATCGAAACATTTACTTTCATTTAGACCATATTATCCTCACGGAATTGAAAAAAATAAACCCCCCCCCCCCAATATTCCTACAATCCT
>NC_029787.2:9497889-9514044 GCF_000816755.2 Arachis ipaensis
ATTAAAAAAAAAAACCCCCCCCCCCCCAATATTCCTACAATCCTACTTGAGTAAGTGTAACAGATTACAATAAAATAAATTGCCTTTGCACAGATATCACCATCAATTCATTTTAATGCCCCATGGATTTCCTATAATTTGTTACAAAAATTAAAACATCCTTTGCTCTTTTCATAAAGAACAACAATAAGTAAAAAGTCTATTCATGCAGATTGAGTAAAATTGAACCAGCAGTGTGTTTTAAGTAACTTGAAAATAGACACATATTAACTCTAGCATCAATATCGCATTTTAAACATTCATTTTGTTAGATTTTGCTCTAGGCAAAGGATACCGCCCCTTAATTATAAACACTTCACTTTATATACACCTTTTCAAATTCTTCAATGTTGTAAGGAACAAGTTTCTGAACAGCTGCTTTAACCTTCTTAAGAGCAGCCTCAGCCGATGCTATTGCATCATCATTATCATTTTCATTTTCACTTGCATCTGACTTCACTTCATTACTGCTAGTCCACTCTTCTTCATTGCCAGCATCATTATCATCCTCATTCTCTGACTCCAAAGAGCCCTCTGCCCCGGAGTCTGCATTATCATCTTCAGACTCATAGTCTGATGATAATTCATCATCAATGTCCTGCAAAATAATTCAAAGTAGATAACTTGTTTGCTTTCAAACACTGACACTAAGAAATTTCTAAAGTTATCAGTTCTAGCTTATTGAAGAGCTTACATAAGGAGCAAGGATGCTACTATCAAGAACTAATAATGGAACTTGTAAATCATGTGCAAGAGCTTTAACTAGCCTCTCACGATAGAGTTCAGTGCCTGAAAATAACAACATAAATATTCACGACTCTAAAGACAAGAACTAGAAAAGGCTTCCCTTGCATAAATATTACAAAAATCACATTCAAAATGGAATAAAAATGGCACACCAGGAACACTCTGAAGCAATATCCTCCCACTTGAAGATGTGAGACGAACACCAAAAGATGAAGCGAATGAATTATGTCTCAAATGTGAAGCAGTACATTCCACCAGTAGATTCTTGGTGTGCTCACTATGGATGGAAAAGTGCAACTTAAATCCACAATTAACTTAAAGATAACAAAAATTAATAATAAGGAAAAAGACCGAAGAGAAGTAAACATAATTACTTGACATGATAAGGAAATGTGTCCCATGAAATGTTTATTTTCTCCCAAGGAACAATTCTTCTTAGAAACTCATTTCTGAACTTATCCCTTCTTGTCAAAAATGGTGATTCTTTCTTCTTACTTTCTATTCCAAGTTTCTCATTATGAAGCCATTCCGCTTGATCCTGCTCGCCAAGTCGTGCATGCTCATTGCAATACTTGACATCTTTGTCAAACTTCTCTTTCTGATTTTTCCCTTTATCAATGTTAGCTCCATCTTTAACGTGCACATGCTTATCCTCACTTGCATTTCTTCCATCACTTTCAGAACTATATGCACGTAACTGAGTACTTATACATAAACTAGTCCTTTTGTCCAGACCAATACAATTATTTCTATATGAAGCAAAGCTATATGAATCTGAACCTAAAAGATGTCTTCTCAAGAAACTACCATGAGAAGCATATGCTCTCACAGTGGTCTTGGAGGAAAAAGATTGCAAGTTTGCATGATCTGAGAATCTTGGACTAAAAGAGTATTTTGATGGCTGCAATACGAAAGCCCATCTCCGGTCCCTACACTGTATTCTCCTCAAGTACATTGAGATTATTGTCTTCCCCCAACTCCTACTATTCTGCAGCACAGTTACCTTCAGTTAGATAGTGCATTGTTATCAGACCAAATGTTCATTATCTAGAAGTTGAGATGATGAAACTGCAATTAAACGTGGGTATGAAATCCACACATCAAACGGATTTCTGTGAAGCTAAAAATTTTCAACAGTTGAGCTTCAGCATAAATAATGGCACCAAAGTGACTAATATTCAGTTAAGTTTTGTGTTTAATAATTACTCTATCACTAATGTTATTGTAAAATGTTTTGGCTCACATTGAAAGGTAATCATCTTCTCAAAAGACTGTGGCACACATTGAAGTCAAGATATTGCCATACTAATAAGGTAATACAAAAAATAAGAAAATACTCGGGTAAATGTAGTTCAGGAAAATTTCTTAGCTAGGCACAGTTTAACTCATCATTGTTTTAGTTTTTAGCGCTCACATCATTGTTTAACATGTGAAATTTATCTTTAATGATAAATTCACGTCTATTATGGTTCCCGCCAAGGTAATACAATTCATGATTCGTATTCCTAAATAATTGAGAATACCTTCAGTTACACAGTTGTCATATTTAGATGCTTGTTATCTCTAAAATGATAGTTTAATCAGAAACAAAACATTGCCATTCAATGCAAGGCCAAATACCAAATTTCGAATCAACAAACCAAAATCAAACTCTAGGTAATCAGGCATTTCCAGTATGAAGTGTATATACATGCTGAATGAACAGGAAGCAAACTTATACGCAGAAATATTCAAAATCAAAATCAAAATAAGCGCCCTAGAAGCAAACAATCAAGACAAAAGAAGGATTGGAGTGAGGAACAGGAATTGACATGACAAAGTGCACCAAAAGCTATGTAGATTTGATTTTCCATAAGATCCAATTACATTCTTGCAATTATATCAGCACATGCGTATAGAAAGCAAATCAGGCAAGTATTTCAACTTTCAATTAACAAATAAAAAATCAAAACATAACATAAGATCCCCTACTTCAGCAAACAAAAACGCTCAAAAGGAATAAACAAGTAAAGGATTCCAATTTTCCTACCTTTACGGCTCTATTTAACTCAAACAGTGGCGGAATTAAAAGCTCTATGATAGCATTAATTCATTAGGGAAGAATAAAGAAGCATACCTTCTTCTTTATTGTGTATTAATTTCGTGGCAAGCGAGCTCAGAGTTTGCCCATACGAGAGAGAGAGAGAGAGAGAGAGAGCGAAGAAAGTGAGAGACGAGCGTTCTGGAGAGGAGATAGCGCCTCTGCGATGTTGTGTTATGACGATATTTAGTGCACACAAGAAAAGAAAATAAAAGAAAACAAAAAATTCCCAATTAGGCAATTAAACATCATCGGCTCATCGCAGTGTTTAAAGCCTAAGTGGCTAACTGCAAGTGTTGCCTCCATCCGTGTGCCGTAGGTTTCTTTTTTTTTTTTTTTGGTGTACTAGGTTTCTTTTAGTTTAGTATGTCCTCAGTTAGTCTAGGCCCAGATCAGGCCCAAATTAAACCCATTCTAAATCCTAATCCATACATGTAGCCCAAAAGGTCTTTGGTCCAATTTATCTTTTTTTTTCCTCTTGAACTAAAAAAATAATGAAGGGGTGTTGACGGTGAGGGCCTTGCCGGCGTTGATTCGCCGGGGAGGAAGGAACGAGAGTCGACATCGGATCAAGCAGCATGGGCAGCAACAAGGGACATCAAGATTCTGTTCTTCTCCGGAATTGCAACCGGGCTTACGCCTTGAAGTTCGACCGTCGCCCTCAGACTTTGAAGCAGGATTAGAACCACATGGATCTTCATAGGAGAGGTTGCCCACCTTGCTCAGCAGTTGGGAAGGCTTGAGAAGCGGCGCCGTCGGTCTGAGTATCACAGAAACCGCTGTTGGTGACGCGGTGGCGACTTATACCTAGGTCTGGAAAGCTGGCAAAGCGCTATGGAAAGGGGTAGCCGGATCAGGATTCAGGTGTCGGGGTAGCTCAGTTGGGTCCGGGTCTTTGGGTGGGTCGGGTTTCTGGTGTGGGTTCTGTCATTTTTGCCCGAGAGGGCGCTGACCGAAAAATAAATAAATATATACAAATCCATATAGTTGCATGGGTATGTATGAGTTTTTGATACATATTTGTCATTATATTATTCTACAACAAGTGATATTTTAGCAACAAAAAATAATAATATGACACATTCTGGTACTAATATGTATATATTTTTTGTTCCGAGAGTTACCTAAAACGGTGATTTGGGCTTGAACGTGATGTCCAGATTCCTTTGGGTGTCAAGCGTCCGACTTGTTGGTATCAAGGTGCCACCTGTAAGAGTTTTTCGTGAGGAGGTGAGGGTGATACCTGCAAGAGACTCGATACTTAAGTTAGCAATAGATATAGGCAGGTTTTTTTAGAGTAGAACATGAGTTATACCTCAGGTACTAGTGTATTTATAGTAGAGTTTGATGACCTCCATAGTGACGGTAGTTCTATCTTATCTTATATCTTAGGAGTTTGTTGAGATCTTATCTTTTAGATGAGATAGAGATAGTATGAGAGATTTAGGGAGACAATTACTTATTTAGATAAATACAAGTCGGTCCCTTTCGTCGTGTCCAACCTCTCAAAGAGGTCGGGTATCCAGTAGAGTCTATCTTTTGAAGTGGGACGTGTGTCTTTATTAGGCCTGGCTTTATAATTTGAGTCAGGGTATGAACATTTTTCTCCTCAATTTATTTTAGAAAACTATATTCTTTATAATTATATAAAAATCGGTATTTAATACACAATTATACTAATTGTCAATCATTAGTGTTCCACAAATTACCTGAAACTCTAGTTTGAACTTGAACGTAGAGTTCAGACTCTTTTTGAAATTGTGTCCGACGTCTTCTCCGGTGAGATGAAGTTGTCCAAATTCGTTGTAAGCAAAGATGGCGTGTGGTACCTGCAAGAGACTCGGATGCTTAAGTTAGCAAGGGTTTTAGACAGATTTTCAGTAATTTTAAAATTGGGTTAAGTACTTTTTTTGTCCTTAACGTCTTGGGTCAAAATCAAAATCGTCCCCAACCTTTTTTTGTTATTAAAATCATCCTCAATGTTTAAAAACGTTTTAAAATAATTCTTTTTCAAAATTTTGGACTAAAATACCCTTCATCACCATCATCCTTCTCCTCACCTTCCTCACTCCCACCACCTGCACGATATCCACTGCCACCATAACAAAGGGAGGGGCTGCCGTTGGGTTGCCGCTGCCATTGGGTTGCCATTGCCGCTACAAGGTCATCGTTGGATCACCGTTGTTGCCGCTGGTTCATCAGATAAGAGAAAGAGAGAAAAGCGATGCAAAGAAAGGAGAGATGGGTTGCTGCTGTAGGGCCGCCGTTGATGCTGCAGGGTCGTCGCTGCTGCCGCTGGTTCATCGGAGAAGAGAGAGAGAGAGAGAGAGAGAGAGAGAGAGAGAGAGAGAAGCGATGCGAAGGAGGCGCTGCCGCCGCTGGTTCATCGGAGAAGAGAGAGAGAGAGAGAGAAGCGATGCGAAGAGAGGGAGGGACGGGTTGCTGCTGCCGCTGGGTCGCTGGTTCATCAGAGAGAGAGAGAGAGAGAGAGAGAAAGAGAGAGAAGCGATGCGAAAGAGGTGCTGCCGCCGCTGGTTCATCTGAGAAGAAAGAGAGAGAAGCGATGCAAACGAGGGAGGGGTTGCGGGTTGCCACTACTGTTGCTGCGTCGTTTTTCGCCGGCGAAGCCTTCTTCTTCCTCTTCTTCTTCTCGCTGGCAATGTTGGTGGCAGTGGAGGTGGTGGGGTGAGGAAGGTGAGGAGGAGGATGATGATGATGAAGGGTATTTTGGTCCAAGAATTAGGAAAATGATGATTTTAAAATGTTTTTGAACATGGAGGATGATATTAATAACGAAAAGAGGTCGGAGACGATTTTGATTTTAACTCAAGATGTTAGGGACGAAAAAAATACTTAACCCTTTTAAAATTCGAAGAATACCTATCAGAATATTTATAAGTGTAGAAGTAGAGTCAATAACTACTTTTTAAATAGGTTCACCTTTGATAGTAAATTAGTTTCTCTCTTTTGATAGAAAAGTTATTGAGATCTTCTTTTTAGATAAGTAGAAAAGATTTGTAGGAGATAGTCACTTATATCTTCTTCCTCGTATCTCTTCCTTTCAACCTCTCCATAGAACCAGAATTAGAGAGGCTTTATGAATTATTTGTATTATCCGAGATCCGCTGAAAATTTGTCTCCTTTCTCCCTGCCTCCAAGACTCTATCACTTTCAGCTACTTCCTCCTCTATTTCCTCTTCTACCAAATTTTCTTTCTGGTTGCTTTGAAATTCCTTCTCTTCTTCGGGCTTTTGTGTATTGCTCTCATTCACCGATAAACTTACAAAGACCCGAATTAAGTTGACTGGGGTTAGCTTCTTACTTGCTGTATTCCTTCCCTCCTCTGCTGAGAATCTATTGGGATGTTGATTCTCCTTCTGCTCTTCGATTTTTCTCCCAACCCACTCTGCCCATAACCACTGCCCGCATTTCTTCTTTGTTTTCATGTCCAAGAAAGCCACAATAATGGTAGAAATTACCAATTATTTCGTACTTTGGTTGAACCTCAATAACCTTCTGATTTCTCCTTGCAATTTTTAGAATTCTGCGCAGAGACTTTGATATGTCTAACAGTACTTTAACTTTCAGCAGCCTCTCTTCCTTCCTTTTGATATTAAACAAATCAGCCTCCAAAACCCTTCCCATCGTCTCTTCGACTCTCCTACCTAGTCCCTTGGTTTTGCATTGCTCTGGTAATCCCCAAAGTTGAATCTATATTAGGGTGTGGGTAAATTCTGCATCTACTATTTGAATATCCTCACTCCATCATTTCAGGTTCAAGATATAATTCTTGAAAAGTCAAGGTTTCCCTTTCTCAATTCTAATTAGGTCAATCTCCTTGCCAAAAAAAATTCGAATAGGTTTTTCCCTTGATCTAAAACCTTGAAATTTTCTGACTGTCTCCATATTGCATATAAAGTGGCTTCCAGCATCCCAATACTAAAATGCCGACTGAGAATAGTCTTCCCACTAAGTTTTTTGTGCACTTTTCCAGCCCTTCTCGTATATCCTCATCCTCAAACTGAATTATCCTTTCATTTTCCTCCTCTCCATTAAAGTTCACGTCATCAGAAACTCCAACATTTGTTGTCATTGGAATCCAAACGAACTCGGTAAATATATCACACAAATTAAGATGCCTATTATTATTAGGTAAATTCTATAGTATATATCATTTAGCTTCTAATTTTTGCTTAATTTATTTTTTGCGATAAATTTTAAATATTTAATAATTATTTATTTTTATACTTTTAATGCTCCTTCGTCAACGTTACATCATCACTTTTTTCAGCACACGTAGACGAAGGCTTTCGCATCATGTAGAGTTTTTCAATCATCGTACTTTTTTCAGAGATGATTATAGTGGGTAATGCTAAAGCTTTTTTTAACCGGTATTAATTAGTATGAAATAAGAAATGCGATTTATACTGATTAATAGGTTGTAATAATACCAACAAAAAAAAAAAAAAAAAAAGACACGCACATTTTTGTGAGGAAAAGAGAATCTATAACTTGAGAGAAATTACAGTAGTTCCAATCAACTTATTCCATATACTACTAACTAGTGTCTCTTTCTACATCATCTCAACTTGGCCACTACGCTTTTTCTTATTGGTGGCTCCTTCAACATCATCATACATTGAACTTGCATACTTAGAGCTTGCATTCTCAAGCTTATCACCTTGACCCCATATAGCATAAGCCTCTTCACCATGAGCAGCTTCATCACCAATCTCCATGTCTTCCTCAGACATCCTCAGAGGAATAAACATCCTAATGAAGAGGCATATCAAGCTTGTGCTAATCACATTCAATGTCACCACAAAGAAAATCCCAACTAACTGGATCCATATTTGTCTAAACCCTGTTTTGCTCATTCCCATTTTGAGGCCATAGAAGAGTCCAACATATTTGTTGTAAGAACCATAGAACAAGAAGTTGAGCTTTGGCACAGCAAATAGGCCTGAAAGGACTCCTCCAAGGGTTCCTGCAATGGCATGAGTGTGCAACACTGCCATTGTGTCATCCACCTTTTGGAGAAGCTTTGATCTCTTGTGAACTACCATCATTGTGAACCACGGAATTGAGCCTGATAGCATCCCCATTAGAATTGCTGCCCATCCTTGCACAACTCCTAATGAACAAAATCAAGATACAACAATTGTCTTTTCATCATCACTTTCAATTTCTATAAAGCACTTAGATTCACTAAGAGGAACTCTAATAAAATGCTTTTGGTGTTTCAAAATTTCGAAATAGATTAGAGATGATTGATGAAATGTGATCAATTTTCATGTAAAGAAACGGTTTCACTTTGGTGAATAACGAATTAAATTTTATTACTTTGTATAAAATTTAAATTGAATTCAAACTAAAATATTGGAGTGACCATTATTCATGATATATAGTATCATAAGTACTAATATGCATTTGGTAGGATCCAAAATATAATTAAACTAAAATTGAATATTCTAATGCTCTAAAAAACTCAATCACACCTAACTACTTATTAAAAAAAATAGAAAGGAAGAAAATTAAATGTATAAAATATGAAATTGTAACAAAATTTAAATCATAATATAATCTGATCTAGTAAAAATATTTAAAATTATAATATTAAAAAATTTTAAGTATGGTAAAAATTCAGATACAGTCAACTTCACTTGATAATTGAGAGTTATTAGACAAAGATTTAGTCAAATTAGTCAAATTATTTAACTCTCTCAACTATCAACTTCACGTGAAGTTGACTTGACTGCCCTTGAGTTTTTACTTTTGAGAATGAATGGAATCCATGAAAGTTAAAATTCTTACAAGGAAAAGCCTACGAACCTGCGGCAGGGGTAATGCAGACCAAGCCGGTGATCATGCCTTGAACAGCACCAATGACGGAGGGTTTGCGGAAGAAGATGATATCAAGAATGACCCAAGTGAGCAAGCTGGTGGCAGTGCAAGCATGAGTGTTCAACACGGCCAGGGAGGAATCCAGGCCTACTGAGTAGGGGTCGCCGCCATTGAAGCCGGTCCACCCCATCCAGAGTAAACCAGCCCCAGCCAACATCAGTAGGATGTTGTTTGGAGGAAACCTTTCTCTATCCTTGTTAAGACGTGGTCCAACCTGCGTAACAAGCATTATTTGTTCATATTCATGTCTTCAACTAAATATAATAATGGAACTTGGATAATTAACATAATATATATCAGCATCTTAACTATTATCTTTATATAAAGATATTCATATAAACACTCTGTCTTATGATCATATATTGCTTACCCAATAAGCAGCAGTGAATCCAGCAACCCCAGAAGACAAATGAATAACATATCCACCAGAGTAATCAATTATCCCAAGCTTGAACAAGAACCCATTTGGACTCCATATACTGAATGCAGTGAAGGTGTATGAGAAAGTGAGCCAAAGAGGCACAAAAGCCATCCATGCATAAAAGTTCATTCTTCCCAACAAAGCACCAGCTATCAAAATCAATGTTATGGCTGCAAACACACCCTGGAAATACACCATTGTTGCATTTGGGAACATCCCTGAAAATGCAGGGTCAAGAAGGTACTTTTCATCAAGTGCAACGGCAGCTTTACCCCAAAATGGTGCAAGCTTATCACCAAAGGACATTCTATAACCCCACACAATCCAACAGAAGAAGACACATGCAAATGCATACAAGGACATGAACGCCGAGTTCACTGCCCATTTTTTCTTCACTGCTCCTCCATACAAGATTATGAGTCCAGGAACACTTTGAAGGCCGACGAGTGTTGCTGCGACGAGTTGCCACGTTTTTCCTATCTTGTTTGTATACTTTATTTATCTGGAAAGAAAAAGAGAATGAATGGGAAGCTTGAGAGGTGTAATATGGTGCTTTATATAAATTGAAGGACTTTGTTTAATTGCTTTTGATTCTCTTGACATAGCTGTAACCTGTTTCATATTTTGTCCAAGGTTGTTACATTGTCTTAGGCCGCTTCGTTCTTAATAATATTTTTCTATACATTGACGGGTATTACAAGTGCTTTTGTTATTAACGGCATCTCCAATGCTCGTCATTTTATAGATTTCCTTTATTTCTTGGCGGTTTTGGCACTCTCTGCCAATCACAAAGCTGAAAGATGTCTAGGTACACCATTTAAATATTGAGTCTTATTAGTGTTCTAAAGACATTTTAGAAGGGAATCCAGTATGGACTATGGAGTAGCTGAAAGCAAGACCCACAACTGAAATTTAACCTTGTGAATAAACGAATTTGCATTTTGTCTTGACGTACAACGGTGCAGAGTTATGAAAGGGTGCAAGCAATTATTCTTGTATATTGCTAAAGTAAAGGCAAGAAGCTAGTATGTACTGGTAGTACTGAATCTTGCATCACTAAAATTTCATTATTAATCATCATAGACTTTTGGAATTTGGTAATTTATCCTATCGAAAGATGCAAATATTGGGATGACTTTACTATGGGAAACTTATATTATTAAAACAACTCTAGAATGATTCAACAAAAGTATCAGCCGATTTTAACATGCAAAATCAAAACCTTTTTTATAACCAATTATTCCTCGAATAAGCTAAACACACTCAACTGAAAAAATGGGCACTACGGTTTTCCTCAACATGAAATATTGTCATTAAAAATATTATAATTATATAATAAAGAGTTCTCTACATGACTAATCGGGATCACGCAAGCATACAAAAATGTTAATCAGACACGTACTGGACCACCCCTTAAAACAACTTTTTCGGTACACTGGATTTCTGCGAATTCATCTTAGTAAAACAAAATTGAAGGGCAAAACAGCTGAATAATAAATTACGGTAACTAAATATAGTAAACTTCTTCCAAATCCACCACTCTAGTCGTCATCGGCAAATGTGGTCTTTTTTCCTGAACAGAGGAAAATCAAAATCATCAGAAATTGACATGGAAAAAAAACAACAGATTCAGATTGAGGAGAATAAATTGCATTGATGCATATAATCAATCAAAAGCTAAAATGGTAACATAATAAACAATATTCATTCAGCAAAAACTATTAGGTTATAGAATGTTGAAACTTAAGTATCCATCAAATCCTTAACTCTCAGTCCTCAAAACGTAAGGCAACAATCAATGTCCGAAAAAATCAGAGCAATGGAAAGGAAATAGTTGCATACCTTCTGCAGCAAATGTCGGTTTATTTCCAAAACCCCTTCCCCCACCTCTTCCTCGACCACCTCTGCCTCGATCACTACCACCCCTTCCACCACCAAATCGGCCACCACCACTCCTTCCTCCAAATCGACCACCTTCATTACTCCTACCTCCAAATCGACCGCCACCTCTTCCACCACCTGAACCAAAGCCATCTCTAGGTTTGGCTTCTTCAACTGAGAGGTAATAACCACCAGCAAGTTCAGTTTCATTGAGTTCTAGAGCTTTTTTCATGCTAGAAGAATCCTTGAAGTCGATATAGGCAAAACTGTAAATTACACCTGGTGTCAGTTTGCTAAACTCAAAGCAACACGTAACAATCATTTTGAGCATCCAACTTGAGAAACAAAAGGATGCACAAAAAACTGAAATAGCAAATCTTTCACTAAAAATAAACGAGAAAGAATTTGAAGAAACAAACCCTTTAGGATATCCAGACTCGAAATCTTTTGGGATTGACACCCTCGAGATCTCCCCGCAGGCACCAAAATGCTCATTTAGGCTAGCTCTTACCTGCAACCACAATTTTGGCAGTATTCAAATACAAATTGCAAAAAGAAACACATGCAAGGGAAGCAGCAGCCAACATGATAGAAATAAAATTACCTCTTCTTCTCCAAGAGATTTATCAAAACCCCTTATGTATATAGTTTGGCCAGTTTGACGCTGACCACCTTTCTGGAAGGAATTGCTGAAATTGCAACAAGTATTACAATGGATAAAGAGAAGGAAATACGTGGAAGCAAGCCATGAAAGTGAGTAGAGAAAAAGGTTATAGAAGTAGATATGAGGCATGGGAGGGAAGGAGGAGATGATATAATAATTACCTGCCACCAGGGGTATATGCACCTCTTTCACGAGCTAAATCAAGCCTAACAGGACGATTCAACAACTCATGCTCATTCAATTCAAGAGCCTGCAAGTACAAAAACCAAAAGGATTATCAATACACAACCCCGATAAATCAACAAATACATAATTTAAACATCTTTTCAAAGCAAAAAGGGATGGAGGGTAATCAAACAATAGATTGCAGTGATGCATGTCAAACAACACTCTGGAGGAGAAAACAAATCAATAAAGCAATAGCAATTAGTTAACAGCATAGAAACAGCAAGGCAGTAGTTGGAAAAAAATAGCTTCAAAATGAATGAGAAAAGAAAAAGATATTTGAGGAGCAATAGCTTACACTTTGTGCTGCCTCTGCAGTAGCAAACTCAACATGTCCAAATCCTTTAAACCTCCCAGTATCGTCAACAGAAAAACGAACATCAACAACTTCTCCACAATCTTTGAAAAACTCCTCACTGAACAACAATAACATGACATCGTAAGAAAAAGAATACACTATAAACAAGGAAATATAAGAGATACAATACATACACGTCAGATCGTTGCACACTAAATGACAGATTTCCAACAAATAGTGTCTTTGATCCACCTGTTGCAGCACTAGGTGTAGAAGGGGTTTTAGGCTGCAAAGCAAAGATATATCACCATCAAAGATATTAGAATATTTAAAAAGAACAAAAAAATGAGACCAGTAACATACAACTTTCTTTGCTGAGTCAGCATCAACCATCTCCACATCCTTAGCCTGTTTCACAAGAGGAAAATACATTTAGTGCCCAATCACAAGACAAAGCAAAACAAGCCTTCAAACAGCTATATTAAAATACAAAGAGAGATCCTTACACTTTTCTGAGGAGTTTTAGAAGGTTTCTCTTCTTCCTCATCACTGTCATCCGAACTATCACTGCTTTCTTTTGAAACTTTCACAGGCTGCAGTGAATAGCAAAAGAAATTGAACACAGCAAAATAACAAACAATGGTTCACATAGTATAAAATATTTTAAAAAAAAACACGTGTCTTAAAGTACGTAATTCAGATATCTAAATTGAGAAATTCAAGTTGAATATAATGGAAGAGAGAACAGTAGCAAATTAACACTACATAATACAAGTAGGAAACTAAGGCCCAGAAAGAAAAGTTGATCACGTAATAACTCTAGATATCAAGACAGACCTTTTTTGGCTCATCATCACTTTCATCAGAGCTCTCTTCTTCATCAACATCCATTTTTCCCTGTTATAGAGAAGTGAGTCTTTTCAACAAACAGCAAAAGTTTTCCTATTAACTAAAATTTTTAAGTTATTACTATCACCAGTCATGATCTTCCACAATTCTCAATCGACAAAGGATAATATTAACAATAATGAATCCATAACATAAGCTTGTAAAACATGCCACATTAATTAAAATTAATATTAATATCTATATACACTTCAATGTTAGATCAAGTGTATACGGTGAATTACCTGACCGGAGCTTTTAGCCGTTTTCTGTACCAATACAATGAATAAAAAATGAGAAAGTAATTCAAATAATAGTGAAGCAATACATAAATAAGGTAAAGACAAATTACAACAGTAGTACAAGAAGATAAAACAAACACACACCTTTTCATCCTCAGATTCACTATCAGATGAGTCCTGTAAATTAAGATTGGAAACACATTTAATGTAAAAGGACAAAACATTAACAAGTAAATATGGGAATCAAGAATAAACCAACTAACCTCTTCCTCATCCGACTCACTCTCACTAGAACTACTAGACTTCTTGGCAGGCTTTGGCTCAGGTGCTGACTTGGCATTGGAAACAGTCTTGGGAGCAGTTTTCTGTAACACCAAAAGGTTAACTATTGTCATACAATGATACAATGGTACCTTAATACAAATACCAACCAAGTTAGGGATAAAAAATCTAATTAAGCACATTTTGAGAGCACGTAGGACCTCATGGTACAAAAGGGAGCTTCAACTCAAAAGGACAACTAAGAATTTATTAAAAACAATCAACAAACTATAATATTTACCTTCTCATCTTTGGAGCTGCTATCATCAGAATCTGAACTGTCACTGTCATCATTCTTCTTAGCTATAGCAGAAGGCTTGGATGCCGCATTTGCAGTCGGTTTTGCACCCTAAATGACATAAATGATACAATACATTCCAGAAGTTATTTACAATTAAGTGAACAGGTTTATCCCCTAAAGAGTAAAGACTGTGTACACAAAGTTACATTTTCTTCTTCATCAGAGCTTTCACTTGAATCATCATCTGAACTTTCAGTTGTCTCAACTTTCTTACTTGGAACTGCAGATGATTTGGCTACAGGTTTTTTCTTATCCTGGAACAAAAATTTATACATGAGCATCAGAGTGCATTAAAAGAATAATTAGAGCATGGGACAAAATAAAAATAATAAGACTTACTTCTTCATCAGAGCTACTATCAGAGGATGACTCTGTTTCAACCTTCTTAGCAGGCACCTTTTTGGTTGATTTTGCTTTCTGGATGATTCCAACATCCAATTCCTCAATTATTATTTTATCCAAGAAAAAGATAATCATTAAACAGATATGTTAAGTGAGTTTTTTTTTTTACCTTTTCCTCCTCAGAGCCGCTGTCCTCAGACTCGGAGCTTTCACTTGGTTTCTTTGCAGAAGCAGATCCATTCTTAACCACAGCAGGCAGCACCTTGGATTTGGGCACCTTTGAACAAAGAAAGAAAAATAAATAGGCATCCTAGCTAACAATAAAACATATACCAAAGGTTAACATGAGGTACTGTTTAACAATCCCTTAAGATTTACTCACTTCATCCTCATCGGAGTCATCATCTGACGATTCAGAACTTGAAGAGGAAGCTGGCTTGACTTTCTTAGCTGGAGCAACATTTTTTGCAGCCTGACTTTTTGGAGGAGCCTTTGCTGCAGGTTTCTGAGCACAATAAAAGAGGGAAGATCAGATGCAAGAAAAATGGGACAATTTTACACCCTAAAATAATAATTTGTCATAACGGTAAATGCCAGTGCCGTACCTCATCTTCAGACTCTGAAGCAGAATCATCAGAGCTAGAACTACTAGCTGGCTTGGCTTTCTTTGCAGGGGAGCTTAAAGTGCCGTTCTTAGCAGGCTTCTTCTTTGAAGCAACAGCAACTTTGGTAGCAGGTTTCTGATCCCAAAACAGTTAGCAACGAGATAAGCACAAGAAAACAAAGCAACAATATTTACACTGACATAAAACTTAATTTTATTCATATCCAATACCTCATCTTCAGAATCTGAAGAAGAATCATCTGAACTACTTTCCTCCTTTTTCTTCTGCACCTTCACTTCCTTCTTTTGCTTCTGAGCAGCCTCTTCTATCTTCTGTTTCTTTAAACTAACTTGCTTCTCAAGTTCCTCATCTGCCTGCCTCTTTCCTGTGATCAGAATCAGTCAACAGGGAAATCCAACAAAAAAGCAATGAGTAACGAAACTTCCAACCAAAAACCGACAACGATTGAAAGAAAAAAAAAAAAAAACTTCCAGTGAACAAATTCATAACATCAATACTCATATGCCTTAACCATACCAACACATATCAATGAAGCAAGTCTAAGCACGTTAGAGAGGTAAGAAACAAAAAAAACTCTTTATAAACCATGGACCAAAAGCAGCAAATCAAACTAAAAAAAAAAAAAAACCATCAATATCAAAACGTAATGACGAAGCAGCGACGTAGAGAGAATTTTCATACCCTTTTTGACAGGTGGAGCAGTCTCAACCTTCAAAGAAAAGAGCACACAACGCGTTAGTTATATCACGAGAGACGAATTGAAAGGAAATAGATATAGTGATAGAGAGAGAAAATACTTTGGAAGCTGATTTCTTGCTAGTCTTGGCCATTGTTGGAGGAGAAGAGAGAGTAATCGGCGAAGTTGGAGGAAGAAAAAAGGATGTTATGGAGGCTCTGCAAAACCCTACGTCTGATAGATTTTAGGGTTTTGGAGCAAAGAGAGAAGTGAATAAGGTTACGGCTGCTTCGTTTATAAATACGTGCGTCTCGCTGCGTATTCGGTGAAGGGGGTTAGGGTTTTGAAACTGGCTTAATGTTTGTGGCAACTGGCGGCCAAAGCTGTGCGTTTTACTCTGTCTAAATGAGAGGAGTTAGATATTTTTCCTCCAAGTCAGCATATTGGCCCACATGCTTGGTGGCTTTTATATTCAGAAAATTATAAATTTATAATTATAACAT
>NC_029787.2:9514188-9515262 GCF_000816755.2 Arachis ipaensis
ATGCTACACGTTTAAATATTTTTTATCCAAGTTTTATCCAAGTAGGTCAAATACCAATAAAAATATTTCTCATTAAAAAAATGTCATTACACGCGCTTTATCTTCTTCTCCTCCCCACGCTTCTTCTTCTTATTCTTCTTTCAAATACACACATACGTCGTCATCTTCTTCTTTCAAATTCACGTATACCTCCTGCTCCTCCTCTGCGCACGTAGATTCTTCTTCTGCTCCTCCTTCTTCTCTTCTTTTTCTTCTTTTTCTTCTCTTTTATTATCGTCATCACTAATAACACCAACATTTTTCTAATTGATTATTTTTTCAATTGAATTGAATGGAATGCAATTGTTAAATTGAATTGATAATCTCTAAATTGTAGGCAGAGGTGTTTCGAATTTGATTTTATATAATGGGTTATGTTTTGTTCATTCAGTACTATACAATTGTTTCACCATGAGTATGTGTTCGGTTCATTAAGCAGAAAGCTGTTTGAATTTGATTTTATATAACGGATTATGTTACATTTATTCAGTAATATACAATTGTTTTACCATAATAACGGATTATGTTCATTAAGCAGAAAGCTGTTTGAATTTGAATTTATATAATGGATAATGTTCCATTCATTTAGTACTATATAATTGTTTCACCATAATAACATGTTCCGTTTATTTCTGTTCTGCACAATTCAAAACTATTTCTCATCACCTTCTACTGCTTCTTCACCAGGAAGAGAAAGAGGAAAAGAGGCAACAACAACGAAAGAATGAGTGAATGACGATAAGGAGAAAACACGTGAAGAAAAATGAACACGAAAAAGAAGGAGGAGGAAGAACGCGAAGAAGAAGGCGAAGAACAAGAAGACGCTCCGTAGGTAAACGAGCGTGAGAAGAAGAAGAAGAAGAAGAAGCGCGGGGGAGAAGAGAAGAAGTGTGAGGACAGAAAAAAGCGGAAAAAATACGTCACCTAAATTTACTTTGATAAATTTGGATGTCAAAATTGTTTGAACGTGAATAATATCTCTTTTAATAAACACTAAAAATAAAAATATTATATATATGTATTTGTATGATCAAA
>NC_029787.2:9515534-9519118 GCF_000816755.2 Arachis ipaensis
TCCGTTGTGCTCAGCGACGGATTCACTCATGTGGTGTGGGGCAAGCGCCTCCACTACAATTTGGAATTTTATTGAATAGTATATAATAATAATATTTATTTGCCCCCACTAAATTATTAAATTTGACCCCACAATAATATTTTATTCAACTTTCGACACTTGATAGCCAATTTGAAAACTTCATATTAGATGTCCATTATAATGATTAATTTTCAAATTTAAATAAGATTGGTGTTTTTTATTAGAGGTCGACTCGAAAGAATATTATCTATTCATTTGTGTTTCTTCTTTTAAAATTAGCTTTAGTTTTTTTCATAATAACTACACTAATTGAATGAACTTTTTCAACTATGAATAGCATCAAGAGCTAATTTGTATGAAAGTTAAATTTTAAAGGATTGTTTAACGACATATACAAAAAAAAAGACATTTTAATTATATTGTCAAGGTTTCAATATATGAAATATAAAAAATTAATTTTAAATTATATGTTATTATTTAAATTACTATTTTAGTATTTTAATTTGTAATTATATATTTTGAAACCTAATCATATTTTACAATAACAAAATATAATTATAACAACAGTTATACTACGTATACATAAAATAATCATTTGTACAGAATAAATCTTAAAATATAAATTTTGAAATACAAAATATATATTAAAAATAAGTTAAATGATATATGTATTTATACACAAATTTATAATAGATAATTTGATAGCTAATTTTTTATTTTAACGTAATATTTTTATTATAAAAATTATTATAATGTTATATATATTTTGCTCCTACTATCAAAATTTTTTGGATCATTGTGCTAACTTAGCTATTACACATGCACACGTGGAGGGAAAGTTTTCAAAACGGGACAAATTAGTTAATTTTCAAAATAACGTCGTTTTAATGTAGGGGTTCAAAACTTCTCTATGTCTTTCTATGTTTGGATCTTCCTCTCTCTCACTCTTAGCTACCTTTTCCTATCTCTTGGAATTTCGCTTCCTATTATCATCACTATCTCAAGTCTCCCTCTCTTTTTCTAGCTCAGCACTCTCGCTAATTAATTAGTTCGTGAAATTAATGAATGTATTTTGTGTTAGTTGAATTTGATGTTATTGTGTCATGAATCATTCAAAATTCAAGAGATTATTCATGGTGAATGAACTATAATCACTGTTTTGATTCAATGGATTTAATTTTAATATCTATTTGCTTTATTTTGATTTGGTAAGAATGTTTATTATTATTATTTGAAGAAGAACAATAAGAAAGGGTGAAAGAGGTGGACGAAAAATAAAAATGGTGGTATGTGAGTGAAGGTAGAAGAAAGAAGAAAAAGATTTATATGTCTTATTATTTTGAAGAAAAGGGACTAATTTGTGCTGTTTCAAAAACTGTCCCTCTACATGTGTATTCATAACAGTCAGGTCAGTACAACGGAAGTCACATCATATTTTTTTGTTGGAGTCTGACAAACCCATATAAATGAAAGAATATATATGTCTAACTTTTAAAGAAGTCAATGAATTAAAAATATTTTCAAATGATGAAGAACAAAAATATATACAGAACAAAAGATTAGATATCTATTTATTCTTTTCTCTTTTACTAATATATTTTCACAATTATTTTCTTCTCTAAATACATGATTAAGCAACATGTTCAAATCCTTCTCAAACAATGACTAGATAGCTGCAACAAGAGTGAATGCTGCATCGGAGTTGTTCAAATCGCTTTGGTAGATGTTCAAAGTAATAATGGAGTCTACTTCGACTTGAACTTTGTGATATCTTTTTTGGGATGCAATTAAAAGCCTAAGGAATATACTCTAAAGTTCAATTAGAGTGAGAAAGTAAGTTTCTAAACTTAAACTAAAAAATTTCAATAAAATTCTCCTAAAGATCTTAAAAGATGCAACCGAAAATTGTTGAACTAGATTCACTAACCGAGTCATTCGTATTGATCTTGATCCAAAATTTTGGTGGGAGAACCAAGCTATGTTAATAAAAGAGAACTCTGTCATAAGGAAATTATTCTTTCTAACACACTTCACTACAAAATATACCTTAACCAGCCTCAAGTTTAGACGGAGGCAAGAATCACGACTATAACTTAATCTTTAAAAAATTCGATGGTTTCAATGGCGCCAAAGAATTCGTCAAGTGATTGAAAAGAAAAGAGATCACGAAATCCCATTAAGAATGCGAGTAACTTCTTTTAAATTGATACCAACCCATTTTGAGAAAGGGGTCTAGAAAGTTTGAAAGAAGTTACTAATGTTAGTACTTAGGGGTGGCAAATGGACCTAAACCCGCCGGACCGACCCGCGTAACCCGTCAAAAAATGCGGGTTGGGCTGGAAAATTGGGACTGCCAAATAGCAAAAGCCCGCTTAATCCGCACCGCTTAAACCGTGGATTTTGGCGGGCTTTGGTGAGGCGGGGCGGCTTCCTCGCCGGGCTTAGTATTTTTTTAACCTTGGGTATTTTTACAATTTTTTTTACCAAAATCCAACTTCCCCCAACCCAACTTACAAGAGAATGAAGATGAAAATTGAGTGTTTTAGATTATGTTTGTTTTGTTTTAGAGACAATATTGTTAATTATGTTTTGGATTATGTTTATTTTGCTTTGAAAACAATATTTATAATTACAAAGACTTTAATGTTTGTGAATACAAAAATTATAATTTGTTTTACTTTTAGAAATTATAGAGAAAAACCCAAATCAGCTCCTGACAATTACCTCGAAAGACAACGAGGCCCCTAACAAAAAAAAATTCCAATCCGGCCCCTGACAAAAAAAATAAACCCAACCCGGCCCTGACAATTACTTCGAAAGGACAACGAGGCCCCTGTGCCAAAAAAAATAAATGTTATTTTTTTTGGCACAGGGGCTAATCTGTCCCAAAAAAAATTTATCAGGGGCCGGATTGAGTGTTTTTTTTTCTTGGGGGCCTCGTTGTCCTTTCGAGATAATTGTCAGGGGCCGGATGGGGTATTCACTCAATTAAATAACATAACAATACCAATAAGAAAAGGGAAAACTTTGTGGCAAAGTGGTACTAGGGATTGGGTGGGTAGGCATTATATGTGCATGATGATGCATGTGAAAGTTTGGGAAGTTTGCCAGGTTTGATGGATATGCATACCCCATCATCAGCTTTTGGAGACTAAAACCCATCTAACACACCATTTGAATGTAGTAGACTAGTAGTAGCGTAGTGATGGAGGCCACTTTTTATTTTTGAGGACAATGATTCATTTATCATGGCCTCCAACTAAGCCCCCTTGCTTGTGCAAGTGTGCAACACATTATTGTTCCCTGTTGGGTCCCATCAATATATGCATGACTGAACCCCACAAAAGTCCTTTAGATATGAACCAACTAAGAATTTAAGATCAAGTGATGATATTTTAAATTTATTTCTGATGATTTTTGCTTTTGATAAATTAGATTTTAATAAAAACATTGACAAAATAATTCATAATTTTTTAGAATATTAGAAAAATTAATATTTAATAAAAATAAAATTATAAATTAATCTTTTATTTTTTGAAATTTCAAATCATTTAATCATTCAA
>NC_029787.2:9519363-9524830 GCF_000816755.2 Arachis ipaensis
TTTATATATATTATTTAATAGTTAAAAGAAAAAAAAAAAAAAGAGGATATTTGGCGGGCTTAGCCCGCCAGCCCGCCATTAAGCGGGGCGGACTGGGATTCTGGGACCGCCTCACTAGGCGGGACGGGGCAGGCTTCTGGCGCAGGGGGCCTTCCCCACTTGCCACCCCTACTAGTACTTATCTAAATATTCTTCGCAACTGAATCGTAATAAAGAACATAAAACACCGATTCATCTTCATCCACACACTACACACAAACCACAATCGGCCCATTGGCTATATGTCTCACAAGTCATAACTCCTTCCTAATTTGTGAGGAGAGTATTATCACTAATTAACCACATAAAAAGACTTATCTTGAGGACACTGCATCTTCTAAAAATGCTTAAAAACACTATTGTAACTCCAACGACCATAACTTGCACAAGTCTCATGAAGCAGATTTACAGCTAAACATACCTAAAGCTTCCAAAAACCAAACAATGCAATCCATCAAACACAATTGAGAGGCTCTCAAGGAATGAATAAGACTCAATATGTCCAGAGAAAGGATTTGGCTTAGGAAATCAAAATTCCAACCTCTATTGGCAGTGGCAATATCTATTTCTATTAAATCCACCAAATAATCAACATTATTAATATCCACAAGGCCTAACAGATTGTTAACACAAGGGATCCGATGATCTTTCTAAACAGAATTTGTTGATCATCACAAATTCTCCAAATAAGATTTTGGCATAACTTACCTTAAATTTGGTAAATTCCTTGCCAAGTACTACAGGATGGGGAATGCTTTTTCTAACCATTGAGCTTTAGAGAAATGCAATTCAAGCTATATCCGAAGTCATTATATTTCACTCAATCATGAAAAAAGTAAGGAGAAATGTTAGAGGATTATCAGAATTTATTGTTTTTAGTTATTAATTAGTCATTAATGTTTAAAAGTATGAGATAAAATATATTATTGGATTACTAGACTAAAAGAATTGAGTTGATAGCTAAATGATGGTAAAAAATAATAAATTCTGATAGCCCCTATCATTTTTTATGCCGAAATATTTGGAGTAGGAAGCATATCTTCTGATCGAATATTATATTAGAATAAAACTCTACATCCAAGCAAAATACTTAACCAAGTCTAACCAAGTTGTTATAACAAATTTTCAAAGCACGCGCATCCTTCTCCTTCTCATTCTCTATTTTTTTTTCTCCTTCTCCTCCTTGCCTTTCTTCTTCCAAATTCGCGCAGGTTCTTCTTCTTCTCTTCTTCTCCTTCTTCTTCTTTTTCTTTTCCTTTTTCGTTATCGTCATCACCAATAATACCAACATTTTGCTAACATCTTTATTAGTTCTGATTTTATCTGATACCATCATTAAATAATTTCAGTTCATTTCTTAGTTTATCTCAGTTTATTTGTGTGTTAATTAAGGTTCACTTGATGCTCTTGATAAGTATTGACTAAATTTTGTATTCTTTAAGTAAATTTTTAACTGTTTGTTCTAATTTGAATCGAATTCGGTTCATTTGTGAATTGAGTTAGGTTTACTTGATACTACTTTTAAGTATTCACCAAATCTGTTATTCCTTAAGAAATTTGGTTCATCTCTTAGTTTAATTGAGTTTATTTACATGCAAAAATGAATTGAAATGTACTTTTCTTACTGATTGAATGTTTATCACTTTTTGTTCAAATCTGAACCGAATTCGGTTCATTTGTGAAGTGAGTTAAGTTCACTTGGTATTACTGTTAAGTATTTACCAAATCTGAACCAAATTTGATTTATTTTTGGATCCAAATGAATCTCAAATAAAATGAGGAAAAGAAAAAAAATGCAACAACACAGCAACAATAAAAGAATGACGATTGAGAGAAAATACGCGAAGAAGAAGAGGGAACGCTAAAAGAAGAAGGAGAAAGACGAAGAAGAAGAAGGAAGAATGCGAAGAAGAAGAAGGAATGCAAAGACAAAGAAGGGGAAAGCGAAGAAGAAGAAGAAAGAACGTGAAGGCGAAGACGAAGACGAAGAAGCGTTATTGAAACGCGCGTGTGTACACGCGGTTGTAATGAAAGTGGTTATTGTTAAATTTGGGTCTACTTGGTTGGACTTGGATATAAAAATGCTTGGATGTGTAATTAAGCTCATGATATTATTGATCTAAGTTGTTATAGATTTAGTCAAAATTTGAAATTGCATAATATTTTGCTTTGTAGTATATTTAAGAATTCAACTTTTAATCATTTAACTTACTTTATTTGGAATAGTAACAATAGTAACGGTGCATTAGCCTAGTAACAAATATTTTTAAAATTAACTTGATTTGAATAAATTAAATTAAAAATAAATAATTGCATTTGTAATTAATTATATAAAATTAACTCCGCATATGTTACACTTGCAGTACATAGCCAGTTCCAAGCTCAGATAAAGGAGAAGGGCTGTGTTAGGTTTTCGACAACCAACATAAAAACTTAGTCGAATCTTCATGACATGAATCAAAGACGTTATTGCACTAAAGCTAGGTCGTTGCCCGGAAGTAACGCGCTGTATGGCTCGAGTATAGTGTCAAATGAGCAAGAGCCGCTGCATCGGTGTCCGGATGTAGTGTTAAATGAGTAAGGATTTCTGCGTTTCCGTGAACGGACAAGGGTAAATAAGCTAGTTCACAAAGTAAAAGGTAAAGGTCGGAGTGACAGAAGGTTGAGATTTGGGACATGGAACATAAGCATCCTAACAGGAAAATCTATGGAGATGGTGGACACCATAACAAGGAGGAAGATTAACATTATGTGCCTACAAGAAACAAAATGGGTTGTTGCGAAGAATAGGGAGTTGGATACTTCCGGATTCAAACTTTGGTATACAGGAAAAGTATAGAATAGTAATGAGGTAGGTATTATTGTGGATAAGCAGTGGAAGAATGACGTAGTGGATGTCAAGAGGGTGGGAGATCGGATCATCTCTATTAAACTTGTGGTGGAGGGAGGTACTTTTCATGTGATTAGTGCCTATGCACCGCAAGTGGGTTCGGACGAACAATACAAAATAATGTTTTAGGAGGATTTAGAGAGTTTGGTCCAAGACATACCTTCGAAAGATAAGATTTTCTTAAGAGAAGATTTAAATGGTCATGTTGGAAAAGAAGTGACTGGGTATGGAAGTATTCACGGAAGCTATGGTTTTGGGGTGATCAATGCCGATGATAAAACTATTTTGGACTTTTTCTCAACCTTTGACCTTCTAATTGCAAATACATGTTTTAAAAAGAGAGACAAATATCTTATAACCTACAAGAGTGGCATGACAAACTCTCAAATCGACTTCTTCTTGTTGAGGAGAGTCGACCAAAAATTTTGCATTAATTGTAAAATTATCTCGGGAGAGAGTTTAACAATACAACATAGGATGCTCGTCATGGATTTTCGCGTTGGGCAAAAGTTAAAGAAAAGACATTATACGAAGAACCCAAGGACGAGGTGGTAGCAGATGAAAAGTGAGGAACAAAGAAGTTTCTTAAGACGGGTAGGAGAAGAGGTAAAGTGGGACGGGAATAGAAGTGCGGAGGAGATGTGGAGAGAGATGGCAGAAGTTATCAGAAGAACAACAAAAGAAAGTTTTGGTGAATCTAAAGAGATAGGACCAAGAGACAAGAAATCCTAATGGTGGAATGCAAGTGTACAAGAAAAGATAAAGGTAAAAAGGGAGTATTTTAAAGAGTGGTCTTTGTGTCGCGATGCATAAAATTGGGAAAAATATAAGGCGGCTAAGAAAGAGACAAAAGTGGTTGTAAGTGAAGTAAAAAAATAGCATATGAGGGTCTCTACCAGTCTTTAGGCACGAAAGAAGGAAAAAAAAGTATATATAGAATCGTAAAGAGTCGTGAAAGAAGAATGAGAGATCTGAATCAGGTTAAGTGCATAAAGGATAAAGACGAAGAGGTGTTGGCTCAAGAGGAGAAGATTAATGAAAGGTGGAAGAGCTACTTCTACGAGTTATTTAATGAAGGGCATAAGACTCTTTCGAGCCTTGGTCGGTTATGTATAAGGGAAGAAGATCAAAACTTTTACTACTACTGAAGGATTCGAGACTTTGAGGTAAAAGAGGCTCTAAAGCAGATGAAAAATAGTAGGGCGGTAGGACCTAATAATATTCCAATTGAAGTTTGGAAGGGCCTTGGAGAAAAAGGTATCAATTGGTTAACCAAACTTTTTAATGAGATTTTAAGGTCAAAGAAGATGCCTGATGAGTGGAGAAAGAGCACCTTGATACCTATTAAGAAGAATAAGGGATATATACAAAGTTGCAAAAATTATAGAGGGATCAAACTCATGAGTCATACCATGAAGTTATGGGAAAAGGTGATAGAACGGAGGTTGAGAAAAGAGACACAAGTAATAGAGAACCAATTTGGTTTTATGCCAGGCAGATCCACCACCGAAGCAATATACCTGTTAAGAAAGATGATGGAGAGGTATCGTAGTAATAAAAGGGATCTACATACGGTGTTTATTGATTTGGAAAAAGCATACGATAGGGTACCAAGAGAGGTCTTATGAAAAGTTTTAGAAAAGAAGAGAGTAAGGATCGCATATATTCATGCAATTAAAGACATATATGATGGGGTCACAACAAGTGTGAAGACTCAAGGTGGTGTGACAGAGAAATTTTCTATTGGTATAGGATTACATCAGGGATCTTCCTTAACTTCATACATTTTCACATTAGCCTTTGAAGTACTCACTGAGTACATCCAAGAGTCTGTGCCATGGTGCATGCTTTTTGCCGATGATATCGTCCTTATAGGAGAGTTAAGAGAAGACCTAAATAAGAAGTTGGACTTATGGAGAGAAGCTCTAAAAGTGTATGGTCTGCGCATAAGCCGTAGCAAGACGGACTATATGGAATGTAAGTTCGATCTGCGAAGAAAAAACCCTAATATAGAGATGAAAATTGGAGAAAACATCATATGAAAAGTCCAAAGTTTTAAGTATCCTGGATGCATCATACAGGATAATGGAGAGATTGAACATGATGTAAATCATAGGATCCAAACAAGTTGGTCAAAATGGCGGAGTGCATTTGGTTTTATATGTAACAAAAAAGTGCCTTTAAAACTTAAAGGTAAATTCTATCACACTGCTATAAGACCGGCTATGCTTTATGATATAGAGTGTTGGACGGTCAAAAAGAAACACGAACATAAGCTAAGTGTGGTAGAGATGAAGATGTTGAGATGGATGAGCGATCATATGCGATTGGATAAAATAAGGAACAGAGATATAAGTGAGAGAGTTGGAGTAGCTTCCATTATGAAAAAGATGGTAGAATCGCGTCTCAGGTGATTTGGACATGTGAGAAGAAGATCGACAGAGCACCAAGTCAAGAAGGTGAATGAGATGGAGGATGGATAAGGGATGAAAGGCAGAGAAAGAGGTTGTTGTTGTAATTAATTATATAAAATTAAAA
>NC_029787.2:9526282-9531979 GCF_000816755.2 Arachis ipaensis
AAACTAAACTGAGTTTTCATATAGAAAAAGTATAGGTTACTAATATATTATCTGCCAACTTATTACCTACAATAATTAATTATTATATTTTAAATACATATATAAAAAAACACATCCAGAAAATATATCTATAAAGACACTTCTATTAAACACAGTCATAAAAAGACATTTTTAGTAGACACATCCACAAAGACACTTCCATTAAACACCGTTATAAATAAGAGTTGGTAGAAGTTGACAGAAATACTGTAACGTAGCGGGGTTGTTTCATATATTGATTGCTTGTAATAGCAGACTATACATTTCAATATATATATATATATTTTTTACTTTGTGTAGTAAGGTAATGATCTGACAGGTTGATATTAAAAATTTACAATCATGGAAGTAGCAGAAGTTTAACAGTCAAATTACAAGTATAAAAAAAAGGAAAAAAGAAACCCTTAATATGGCCGCTTAGGATATCAAATGTACTTTATACTTCCAATCCTCTCTACCAAAAATGATCAATGGAAGCTTTGAACACTGATCTTTGCTTGTGGTCCTTCTTGAACATAAACAAACATACACTCTGAGTCAGGATTCAAGACATTGAGCCATTGTGGAAGTTCATAAATGTTCTTCTCATTTGTTGGAGATAGACCCCATATAGATCCTGAGAGATTCTCAATCACCAACTTGAGATCTGTTATTGGCTCCAAAGAAGTGTTCTTGATTATCACTCTGTGGCGGTAATAAGTTGTAGCCCCAACAGTCCATGAGCTAGTAATTGAGTGAAGGAACTCAATTGGTGCACCTGTAACATAACCTTATCATTCCTCATTCATTGTTTGCAATTAAAAAACCAACCATGCTATACAAAGATAAAGAATCCGTCACCAAATCAGTCGCTCATATAAAATACATTGAAAATGAATTAACCAATACATATGTTTATACACAAATACATGAAGTAACTAATTTGTTTATTAATTTAGACAATGATGTTTTCCATGAGCTTGTGGTATCTGTCAAGCCAATAGATGTTAGATTAATATAAATGACTATAAACATAAAAAAAAAGGTGAAGACTTAATTCTTTGATTTTGTCATAGTTTTATCATTCTTTTGTACAATGTTCTAATTCATCATCTATTTTGACTATGTTACTCACTTGGTGTTTTGTGGTGGGGAACTGATGATTCCTTATGGTAGTAACCTGTGACAATTAAGAAAAGTGCTTGGGGCTTTATAGAGGAATATGCAAACAATGAGTAGATTATTGCTTAGTGCAGAATATGCCTCACCTGAATTGCCATATAAACTCTGCAGTTTAGCAAAGATGCCTACAAGAGGAGCTGATCCTGAAAGCGTAGGCTCAGTTTGTTCATAATTTGATCTGTCATCAGAGAACTCATCATTTTTATCAGGACCACCCACAAGGGCACCATAGATTATGTTAGGATTCGGTTCGGCACGGTGATACCATGTCTCGAATCCTTGGATGCAGCCAACTTCAGACCTAATAGAAAAGATTGAAGCAATGGAAGCCCCTCTGTGGTGAACATGTACAGGATATTTTGGTCCAGATCCAACCAAGTAGCTCATACCCTCAGGGTTTTTGCCAAGGATGTAATCAGCCTGTGTCAACCAAATTCCAGAGTTTCAGTGGCAGAGTTAGCTGTGATATTGTTAATAGGACTTGAATGTTTTTGGTTCAATCAAGTAGTATTACAAAAAGTACAATTGTGTTACAAGGCCAGCAGAATTTATTATTTTCGACCAGCAGTTAGCTAACAAGTTTACAGATATCAAAAGAAAGTCCAAATGCACCAGCAAAGTGCTAGTATAAATATAAGAGTAAATGTCCTTTTCGGCCCCTAACCATTTGCCCGATTGACTTCCCATCTCCTAAGAAATCTAAATATCCAAATCGGTCCCTATCTACTTTGATATATGTAAGTTCCAGTCCCTGGTTAGGGACCGGAAAGGGCATTTACTCAAAGTAAATAAAGACTGGAATGTACATACATCAAAGTAGATAGGGACCGATTTGGATGTTTAGATTTCTCAGGGGTGGGAAGTCCATCGAACAAATGGTTAGGGACCGAAAATGGCATTTACTCTAAATATAATGAGTTTTTCTCAAACACGAATATAAGACATAACAGAACACTGGTAGGACAAAAATCCAATAGAATATAGTTATATGACATGCCTGTGATTTTGCAAAATTGAGGAGCTCCTGAGGCTGAACTTGTCCATCTGGACAAATAATCTGAGTTTTTGCATCTGATAGATACTTAGAGTAAGCAACCAAGAGAAATGCAGAAGAAGAAACATACTGCATGTTGTTCCATTCGCGCACGTATACTAGACCACCTATTAAGCAATGAATTCCATCAATAGAATGTATAAAAATCGCACCGCTTTTTAATTTTAGTGTTGTGGTTTTTTTATTTTTTTTAAATATGCAAATCCGAGGGTCAGAAAATTTTTTTTTTTATTTTAAAATTTTTTGAATATACAAATCTGTCTCTTAGATTTATGTTTAGTGCTGAAAATTTTTTTAAACATGCAAATCGGACCTCCAATTTGATTTACAATGAAAAAAATTTATTTCCACCCACAAATTTGAGGTTCCGTTTTCTTCTTGACCACAAATCGGACCTTAGGTTTTATACTCCAAACAAATCTGAGCCTCCGATTTGCGAATATTAGTTTTAAAAAAATTTCATCTCCATATCCATAAGAAACACACCACTTCTCCATAACTGGGCATAAGTCATAACACATTCTCGGTCTCCATAACTAAAAAAATTAGCTAAATGACTAAATCGCACACCTTATATGTACACATAAAGCAATAGTTAAAAATGATGTTACCCTTTAGTGACTAACCTGGAGTCTTCTGGACACTGTAACCATCATTCTTTTGCAAGGAAGCACAGGTAAAATAATCTGCCTTGGCTTGGTACTGCTTTAGTGTAGAGGCATATGAACCAGCCTTTCCTTCTAGTAACACCTGCAAATTGGATTCAACTATTTATTTGCATGTTTCTATTGAACTATAATTGGTACACACATTTGCATGTTAGAACTATCATAAAACAGCCCCTCACGCAAGAGTATTTTTTTTACAGTTTGAGTGAATTTTGCATAGGTTTTTTAAATTTTTTTTGTCTTATGCTGAAATATTTTTTTTCCAAGTCCAAGAAGGATCGGATTTTTTACCTTTTGGTCATAGAAGCTCTAATATAATGTCACGAAATCACTGTTCTAAAAACTTAAGCTAATAGAAAGAAATACATGAATAGTTATACATCTAACAAGAAGAAAATAGGGAAGGAAAAGATTATTCTAGTGGTTGATTACCTTCGACAAGAGGATTTGTACACCGGCATATTTATTGTCCCAAGAGAACTCCTTCACTGCCCAGCCAGTTCCACCCATGTACACAGCATTGTCCACTACATACTTTAGGTAGTATTCATCATCAGTTGCTTGATGCAACCATGCTGCAGCCCATAATAGTTCATCCTTCACATCAAAAGGTTATTTGATTTAGGCTTGTGCATTGTAAGACACAAATAGGACTATAAAGACAGAAAATAGAGAAAAAAATTGTTTACTCACTGAGTAACCGGAAGAAGTGTAGAATTGCTGAGCACTAGTTATGGAATCATCATATAGACCTCTGAACCTATCTGCAAATGTGAAGAGCTGCCACAAAATATATACAATAACATCAATAAAGCTCCTTTGATGATTGATCAAACAACTTTTAAATGTTGCATCTTGTATTCCTTTCAAGTGTATAAGTGATTTTGGTTACCTGTTTTGCATGAATTAGGAGAAGACTAGAGTAAGAAGAGTTGTAGGGCTTGAAGGCTATGGATGCTGCAGCCAATGCAGCTGCAGTTTCACCAGCAATATCAGAGCCAGGATGCTCTTCATCAACTTTATAGGCAGTTCTTGAAGTTGTCATGTCTTCAGCACGCTCCCAGCAATAGTGATCCGAGGCTCCATCCCCCACCTGAAATTCCCATGGCAAACCAAAATTCAAAAGCATGTAGTTGTCTTCGTGGAAAGTTGTTAGTTGAGAATCGTGAAATGATTTAACATGTTTGACTAAATTGTTATCTAATAGTTCTCAACTATGAATTTTACATGAAGACAACTGCATACGAGTCTTCACCTATAAACGATGCTATGAAATAATTGAAATAATAGTTTGATCTTAACAACAAAACTTGTGTTACAAGTAATTTAGCATCCAAAATTTTATAACCGAACAACAAACAATAGAAACTATCAGTAGCAGTTTACCTGTCCCCAAAGAACATTAGGCTGAGGATGTGCTTTGAGGAAGTAATCAGTTCCCCATTTAATGGCCCACAAAGTGTGTCCCATTTGGTTCAAGTCAGTGATCTCTTTTCTGAACTCAATGGCTCCCCATGCAAGCATTGTCACACTATATGCCATTGGCAGCCCAAACTTCACATGATCCCCAGCATCATAGTACCCTCCCACAAGGTCCACCTGAAAAACATAAACGACCATAATATAAAACATTTAACACAAACAAAATCCATAGTGGGGCTCAAAAATACTAAAATCATTTCATGGGGACAACTCACTCCTTGTGAAAGTCCATCATTGAGGCCAGAATCACCGCGCCACTTGACTCGCTGCTGAGGTGGCAATTTACCAGACCTTTGGGCTTCAAAGAACATCAAGCTCTTGTCAACAGCATCACCATAGTTGAAGCTTGAGGAGTAGGCTAAGCTTGCCCCTAAAAATAAGCCCAAGTGCAACAGTAGTAGTGTTATGATGCATAAAGAGATGTTCATGATGGTTAGAAATGAGAAAGAGAACTGCTGTGACCAAATGAATGAACCAACAATGTTTCTTTCTTGCTTGTACCCTTATGCATGCATTGCAAATACATGACAGTTTCTTATATATATAATATAACACAACAAAGAAGAAAGAAAGAAAGAAGAATCATTAATCAAGATCAAGGGATTTGAGGCTATGTTATGCTATGTGGTAGGCATCACGTTGTAGTTGGCGTTGACATTGGACTATGGACACTACACACTACGAAGAGGTTCTCACGTTTTGACGTGCCAACGTGCTTGTTAATAACCAAATATATAACACTGTTTCATCTCTAAACTATTTAGTATCTATGCCCCTGCCCTTCACATTGTTTAATCTGAACTTTACTTGGATATGGATATCATCATGCCAAATGTTTATATGTACTACTACTAGAATATAATATTTAATTCTATCCAATCATAGTATATATCACAAATTAAACACCATGTATGGTTTGACTATGTATATCCTTGGCTATGGATTTAGTCGCAACACAGAAAACAAATGAATGAAAAGTTGGTAGGTGTTTAGAAATGGAAAAGTCTCTCTAATATTTTTATGCGAAGTTGTAAACACCACAGATGGTAGAAACTCATGTGTAATCAATTTTACGTGAAGTTAATAATTGAGAGTCGATGTTCGTTAGATGAAAACTTAGTCAAATCAATCAAATCATTTAACGACTCTTAACTATCAACTTTACGTGAAGTTGAGTGCACATGGGTTTTCACAATTTTTTATTTCTTTTTTATAGACACTTTTTCATCCATTATCTACAAATTTTTTTATTCTTTTCATTTTTTAATTTCATGTTTAAAAATACGTTTATTT
>NC_029787.2:9532022-9536472 GCF_000816755.2 Arachis ipaensis
GAACTTTTTTTTTTTTTTACGCAAAATTTATTTTTATCTGTCTGTTTATACTTTATATTATGTTTATTTATTTATACAAACAAAAAACATGTTTTTCCTTCAAAATTTATATTTGTTTATCTCTGTGTATTATTTTTATTAATTTTGTACAGAACATAAAAGAATATTTTTAAAAAAAATTAAAGAATTGTGAAAGTAATGACGAAGGAAAAAATGAAAGAAAAATTAATATAGTCACACTTAAATAGTATGATAAAAAGTCACACTTCCCCATCATGATGGCTTAATATTGTCCTCTCCGGAAACCACTCCGAGCTATAATGGTGGTTATTGTCGAAGCCACTGTCTTCTCCGACAGTTATAAGCCTCTTCAAATTTTCCACCACAATTTGGAGGTTTGGTGAGAAAGGAGCATGATGTGAAGAGATCGCACTTGTCACATCCAACTGCTTTTCCCTCCATTCTTCTTCCTTTTCTCTCATCTTCTCTCGTCTTCTTTTCGTTTCAACCTCCATCTTCATCACACTCCAATCAAATTCCCCCATCCACGTCTCTTCAACCACTTCCTTCTGCTGTCTTTCCTCTATCCACGTCTCTTCCATCTTTTGTTTTCCCTCCCTCCACCTCTTGCTCTTGTCCTCCTCTACGTCCTCTACCTCTTCAACCTCTTCCATTTTTATATCGTCTCTTTGACTCAAACATGTCTCTTTCTCTGCCTTCTGCTGCCTTTCCTCTATCCATGTCTCTTCTATTGTCTGCCTTCTTTCCCTCCACCTCTTTCTCTCTTCAATCTGTCCCTTTTCTCTCCCCTCTCTCTGACTTCCACACGTCTCTGATCTCTCTTTCTTCAGCTGGTCCTCCTCCACCATTATGTTCTCCAACAACTCTTCCATATCTCTCTGCATTGCTTCATTTGCCATCTCCTTCTGCCGTCTCATGTCTCTCTCCATTTTTCTCTCTTCTTCCCAGTTTCTCTCCTCTTCCCTTAGCCTCTTCTGCCTCCGTCTCCATTGATTCCATAAAACTATCCACCATGAAGTAGTTCTCCTCCTTCTCACCTTACAACAGCAAAGTCGCTTCTTGAAGCTTAACAATAATGCCGAACAACGAAGGCTACAAGTTCCAGGGGAACGATTATCATGATTTGAATCATCATCAGATAATTCAGGGGATGACCATTCTTCCTTTCTACTTGAGACTGCCGCTAGAGTTTCTTCCTCCATCTCATCACTTGGTGGTGTTGTCACAGCCTCCAGGAATGACTCTTCTTCTTCTTCTTCTTCTTCTTCTTCATGATAATAAGGACACGGGAATTGTATATCATCCATGTTTGTTTCATTCTTGTACACATAAACTCCCCACTGTCTTAAGTTCAAGCCTGCTTCACACTTCACCTGCACTGCCTTCCAATCATTATCATGTCCAAGACGCACATCAAGCCTCTTCCACTCCTCATCACTGAATAGTAGTCGCAGGTCACACAAGAGCACATGATCCTCTGCAAGAGCAAAACTATGCCTTTGAGGGCGCTGGCTGTATATATGCTCATCGTCAATGAACAAATGCAGACTAATATCTTGGTAGTCCATTTTGCCAAACTCCAACACTAGAGCCATTACAGGGAACCTGCCACGTGCCCATAAGAAGGGGATCCCTCCAGAGTCACAATAGTCTAACCATTTTGGAAGTTGTGTCTTCGGCATCACAATTTGCAATCCTTTTATCTCTTTGCGCATCTGTGATTCCAGACAGGGATAATAAGATTATAAGGGCCTTATTTTGCTAAACAGAAGAAAACAAGAGAGGAATTAAAAGTAAAAAACCTGTGACCATAGCGTGGATGATGAGTATGTCCTTAAGGAATTGCAGTGTCTTGCATCTACTTTTTGAATGCTAGAAGGAAGTGCTAAAACATATTTAAGGCTTAGACAGTAACTAACATCAAGACTTGTCCAGAAAAAGGAGTGTTTAAACGGGATTTTCTCAAAGCAGTTTGAGGACACAATTAAGTCTTTTAAATAGGGAAACATCTGCATAATTTTCTCAAGGTCATCATCTGATAGACTTGCATTGCTAAGATGCAAACTCATCAAACGATATTCTAGAAGAAAAAATGTATCTACATTTAATGATTTCCAAAGTTGAGAACACCCTCCAATCTTCAATATTCGAAGCTTTGGAAACCATCCTGTAAATACACATTGTAGTTGCTTACAATTTGTCATGTCTAAATATTCGAGCCCACAAAGACTGCTAGCAAAAGATAGCGGAAGCTCTCTAATAGCAGTATGTTTTACAGAAATCTTTAATAGTTTATCCATGTTTTCTCTCACCCTTGGCAAATGTGTTAGTCTTTTACACGAGTCAAAAGAAAGATATTCAAGAGATGGTAGAAAGATTTCTGGTAGAAAACTCCTTAGTTGAGTGCAGTCTGAAGCACTCAAATAAACAAGTTTAGAGAGAAATCCAACTGAATTATGAATCTTAACTAATTGCTTGCATCCGTCAAGTACCAAATCTCTTAAATTTGGGGATCCAAACACACTAGGAAATTGAGTGATGGACTGGCAATAGGAGAAGTTCATGTAAGTCAATTGATCAAATTTCTGCGAAACGTTAACAAGAATTTGCATTTAGAAATTCATATGTAAAATATTTCAGATTTAAAAATCAAATAACCCTAGATCATAATGAAGTATTTTTTTTACAAAGAAAAGAAGACAAGCAATTGTACCTGAAATGGCTTCTTTAATACAAGAGAACTACAAGTTAAATTGAAGGCAGCAATTTTACTGGGATTAAATCCTGCTGGTGGAAAAGATGTTGAAGGGTACCCTTTCCAATCAACAAGTCTTAATGTATTGGGAAGACGAATACCCTTTGAGGAGAAGCTTGCATTGTGAACAATGAGAACTCTAAGTTTCATCATTTTCTCCAAGGTATCATCACAGCAGTTGACTTCTCCATAGTAATCTAGTTTCATTCCTTCAGTTTTACTATTTCCCTTTACCAAGAATAATTATATGCACTTCATTAAACATACTCTTGTACTAGCACTAACAAAAAAGAAAGCAAATAAAGAGAGCTGTAATGTTCTTAGTTCTTACCCTATTTTCAGTTAGTACTTCAAGAACATCTTTACAAAGCCATAACCTACTGCGTTCACCAGACTCTTTTGGTGCTTCTTGCTTCACAATCTCTCTACCCATGTCTTGTGTTAGATCATGCATCCTCAAGTAACCATTTTCAATGGTTATGAGAGATTTATCAACTAGTATTTTAATACCACTGTCTGTGTAAAAGTCACAGCCATCTAGTATTCTTTTAACATATTTCAATCTCTGCCCATTGAAAAAACATGCAATGTCAAGGAAAATTTCCTTTTCATTGCGTTCAAGACTGTCATAACTTATTCTAAGAATATTTTGGATATCTCCATGAGGATTCTTCTCATATTTGTCCAAAGAAGACTCCCACACTTGCAGATCTTTACCAATCAATTCTGAGCCTATGACTTTTAAAGCTAATGGAAGACCTTTTCCATAACGTATTGCTCGATTCGACAAGTCTTCATAGTTTCTAGCAGGAGTACTCATCTTGAAGGCATTCTGACAAAACAACTCAAGTGATTCTCGATCGTTCATCATTTCCATTTCATAAATCCTTCTGATCTGGTGAGATACCAGCAAATGTTTATCTCTTGTTGTTACAATGATTCTGCTCCCAAGACCAAACCAGTCACATCCTCCTGCTAATTCTTTCAACTGTTCTATCTTATCAACATCATCTAGAACTATGAGAACTTTTTTTGCGCTGAGATTGGCTTTTATTGTATGTATTCCTTTTTCAACACTGTCCAACTTGATCTTTTGCACCCCAAGAGCATCTGACAGGATCTTTTGTTGCAGGAATATTCTCCCCTTGTCTTGGTTGGAAGCTTTTCTGACATTGGAAATAAAACAAGCACCCTCATATTCATTGCAAATGGAGTTATAGAAAACCTTAGCGAGTGTTGTTTTGCCAATTCCACCAGTTCCGATGATCCCCAAAATGAAAGTGTTCTTGTTAGACTCAATATCTAAGAGTGACTTCAGTTCTGCAACTCGAAACTGCAGTCCAACTACACTCTCCTCCACAGGTATCTGTTTAGGAGAAATTTTTGTGGCGGCCTTGCAAACAATATCTTGAATGAACTTGAATTCGAACCTGCAGAGTGCAGAGCAGATAAAACATACAAATGGCTTTCAAATCATGAAGTTCATTCTATCTTTTCCTAAAAAAACAGATAAATCTTTTATATTCTTTCTCTTTGGCGATTTCAAAATAGTTTATACATGTTTAATTTTCCTACAATTATTGCTGGTTGTTTTTTGGTATAAATGTAATATTAGGGATTATAAAAATAGGATTTAGCTCATAATATTGTACATATAAAGATTATCGTTAATGA
>NC_029787.2:9536588-9541961 GCF_000816755.2 Arachis ipaensis
AAAGTTTTTTTATTTAATAAATATATAACAAATATATTGAAAATTTAATTTCTTTTATAAATTTAATTTTGAAATGATAACTCTAAAATGTACTTTTAAAATACGACATTTTAGTCCATCAGATTTCAAAATACACAAAACAATTTAACAATTTCCAACGTTTATCTCCGTCAGATAATATAGTCCCTTTCTAATTTGATCCAAAGAGTGACATACAAAACAGTCCCCTAAGGAGAATGTTAGAGTGCAAAAATGTGGAGAGTTGGCTAATATCTGTTCAAATATAAGACAAAAATAAAGAAAAAAAATGTTGATCACCTAACATTTCTCTCATAAAAAGTTGGAGTTGCAATATCATTTTCCTGAAAAAATATTTCATGTTGAAATTGAAGTATATATCACATTGTACTACTGTAATTGTATTACTTACCCTTCTTGTAAATGATATCCTGTTATGTTAGATACTCCAAGCAAGGCTGACTTCCACTTCTGCACCTTCTCAGAGTAACAACCAAACTTATTTTCATGAGCAGCCATGGCAAGCCTATAACTGTTTCTCTGATGCCGTACATCTGAAGGCTCTATTTTGTAGAATATGGGAAACACAAGCTGGCCCTTTTCCTCCTGACACTCGAGGATCTTGGCAAGTTCATCAAGACACCAAGTGGAATCTGCATAGTTCTCGGAGAAAATAATGATTGAAACCTTGGATTCTTCAATGGCCCGAAAGAGTTGAGGTCGAGTCGTTTCTCCCACCCTCAGATCCTCGCTATCCATGAAGGTTTTGATTCCCTTGCGGCACAAGGCATAGTAGAGATGACCGGTGAAGGCGTAACGCGTGTCTTCACCCCTAAAACTCAGAAAAACATCGTAACTGCTGCTGCTGTTGCTGATGGTCTCAGAACCAGTTTCTATTTCTCCACCTGGATTTGCCATCACTATGTGCACTGATAAAAATAATATTAGCAGTAAGTAGAAGCAGAAGTAAAAGTATTGTAATGATGTGCTCCTTTAAATGATTCACATCTCACCATGTAAACATTTTTATATATTAATGAGTGAATTGCCTTTCAGATTTACCAACTTAAATATTGGATTATACAAGGCAATGGATTTGTATGTATTAGCCAACCAGCTGTTGCAAGATAAACTTTTGGAGGCATATGCTGTTTGGTAGAGTTCATCCAACATCCAAGAACAATGAATCAATGTCCATGTACCTCCAACACTGACAGATCTACAAAATCTAGTTATTAACGACAAAAATAACATAATTAACTTTTTAGTTAAAATATCAAAGTTATTTTTTTGGGACAATGGTCAAGCTAAATAAATCATGAGACTTAAAATATAACAAAATTATTAAGTGTTATTAAATAATGTTTATTTTAGGAGTCTTTATAATAACACATTTCTGTTTTATACTTCATATACGTGAAGTTTACAATGGTTGTTATGCTGTCATAGTATTCTTCATGGATAAGGTACAAAATTTCAATTGATCAAAGACTTCATTCTAGAGAGAGAGATCATTTATTCATTTATTTAAAAATGATTAACAAAAAACTGCATGCAGGGTGAAGGTTCTCTTCTCTTCAATAAGTCAAGATATTGATAATTATTAATTAGATTATTGATATAAAGAGATCCTCCTTGTTCAATTTACAAATACACACACATTTGAAACGTACAAAAATCTACTAATTTACTTAATTGATATATTCAAAATATATTTCTTGAAATCGAAAATTTTGATTATTAGTCAGCATATGAAAGTATTTGTTCGGCTTAGCCAATAATGCAAACGCAAGTCTATACAGTAGTCAGAGAAATGGACTTGTCAAAGCGTCACTTAATCGTGATATAATGCTACTAACAAATCAACAATTCTGAAGTATGTTCTGGCCAAGTTAGTTAAACCAGCCACAAAACACATAAATGCAAATGTAAGGATAAGTTGACAAGATCTTTTTCAAAGAAGCATTCTAACTAGCAGCAATGATTATCCTAATATGTATATAGAACAGGAAAAATGAAAAGAAATACAACTTTTCTTCATCAGAAAATGCAAATTAATAACCCAATGAATAAAAATTAAACAGGCCAAGTGTAGAGAGAATTGGTCACCCAACCTTGTCAACTCATTATATTGCAACATGGCCATATGCATGTTTTCTATGGGGGAACCTTACTACTTTAGTGTCCTCTAAGCTTCGATGTCTGACTCCCCTTCCTCTCCTTCATCCTCATTTTCGTCCTCCTCATCTCCGTCTTGTTGCATTAAGCTCAAGCATTGGTCTTCTTCTATTGGAGCCATAAGCCTCTTCAACTTTTCTACCACATTTTGGAGGCTTTCTGCGAAGCTAGCAATGATGGCAAGTTCCTCAGCAGAAGATAATCTCTTCTTCGTCAAACTCCCTGGACTACGAGGTACACTCTCCAACCCGAATTGTTGCGACCCACTAAAGCGGATACCTTTCATGCTTGTTTCTTCCTTGTAAACATACACTCCCCATTGAACTGGGATGATGTCTGGTACACACTTCACCTTCACTGTTTTCCATTTGTTACCATGCTCAGCATGTGCATCAAGTCTCTTCCACCCCTCATCACTGAACAATACTCGTAGGTCACACAACAACACATGATTTTCGGCAACTGTGAAATTATGCGATGGTTGGTATGCAGAGTAATCTCTAGAGTCAATGGACAAGTGCAGACCAACAGGTTGATAGTTCATTTCTCCAAACACAAACGCCAAAGCCACAACAGGGAACTTGCCACGTACCTCGAAATTCAGGTACTGTGGATAGCCCTGCCAACTTCCATGATAGTCCCACCATTCTGGAATCTCAGTATTGGAAGTTGGCATCACAACTTGTAATTTATGTATCTCTTTGCGCACCTACACATCAAAGATATTGCTTCAGTATTTTTCTCTCTCTTCTTTTTAATCCTTATGTTGGTTAAAAAGATATGAAATGATTTCAAAGTAACAAACCTGTGCCCATAGCATATTTGTTGTGTTTGCACTTAAGGAACTGCAGTGTCTCACATCCACTTTCCTAACACTAGAGGGAAGTTCTGGAATTTCTTGAAGATTTAGGCAGTAACTCAAATCCAAACTTGTCAAGTAGGACGATTCTTGAACGCATGCTGGAATAGATACAAAGTTGTTTGATGAAACATTTAAGACTTCCAAGTTTGGAAAACTCTGCATAATTACATGAAGATCTTCGTCACATAAACTTGCATGGCTTAAATGCAGAGTTTTTAAACTTGGACAGCTCTCTGCAGTAGTTGAAAGGCTTTCTCTGAATCTTGCAAATGATCCACCAAGTTGAGGGCATCCTCCAACTTTCAGTGTGACAAAATTTGGCAGCATAAATAAGCTGCTTGGAAGATAACCAAGTTTCTCGCAACTTGTCAAATCTAAATAGAGAAGTCCTACAAGATCAACAAAGGAATCTGGAAGCTCTTGAATAGCGGTAGCTTTCAAACAAATCTTTAATGGCTTATCCATCTTTCCCACTATGTCTGGGAAGAGTCCAAGTCTTCTACACCAGTTAAGGGAAAGGTGCTCTAGTGAAGGCAGACAAATTCTTGAAAGAAACTTTCTTAATTTAGTGCACTTTGAAGCTCTCAAATATGTAAGGTTTGGGAGAAATCCAACTGATTCATCAAACCTAACCAAGTTTATGCATCCATTGAGTATCAATTTTCTTAAACTTTGGGCTTCAGATACATTAGGAAAATGAGTGATGGATTCACAATGGGAGAAATTCATGTAAGTCAAATGCTTAAAGTTCTGCAAACAAAAATAAATAAATTAAAAAAGGTAACAATATATGAATTCCACGAATCCAACCATTGAATTGAGATACTTAACCATATAGATTAATCATGTAAAATTTTATAAAATTTGGACGAGATTTAATATGTTAAACACTACTTTATTTTGACATAACACAATTTTGTAATATAAGTCAAGTCTCGTCTTTGGATTATTTGTCTATTATTGCCTTTATTGGTGCCATTTTGAATTTTCTAAAATTTGCTAAATTAATCACAAAGGTAATATAAATATATAAAAAGTTGTCTAATGGTGTAAATTAACAAGAATTACGCATAGTCTAAATGGATCCTTGTGTATAAATTTCAAGTTTTAGAAGAAAGTAGTATGCACAATAAAAGTGAACCTTTTATAAGAAAGGAATCAGACAACTAGTTGTACCTGAAACGGCTTTTCCAACATGAGAGGACTATGACGTAAACTGAAGGCAACAATTTTTTTTAAGTTCGACGGAATAGAATTTGAAGGGTACCCCTTCCAATCAAGCAGCCTTAATTGCTCGGGTAGAGGAATAATCCGACATGAAAGGTTTGTGTTCCGAAGAATGAGAATTCTAAGTTTCTTCATCTTTTCAAAGGCATTGTCAGTCCAATTATGTTCTTCACATTGAACAAGCTTTATTCCTTCAATTCTTTTATTTTCCTACGATATAAGAATATGTCACATTAAATGTTATTATTTTCGAGGAAGGCTTGAAGGGGGAATAAAATAAAACAAAACTTTTCAGAACTTTTCCAATGCGTATTGATGGGAGGAAGACAAATAATTAGAATACCCTGCATCTGACAGAAAAAGCTAAATAAGAAAGAAAGTTTGTGTAGTTCTCACTTTATCATCGGGTAGTAGCTCAAGAACATCTTCATGAAACCATAATCTGCTGCGGTCACTAACTTCTTTTGGTGCCTCCTGCTTCACAATCTCCCTACCCATATTCTGTATTAGATCATGCATCCTCAAATAACCATCTTTGATAGTTACGAGAGATTTATCAACTAGTATTCTAATACCATCTTCTGTAAACATACCACATCCATCTAATACATTTTTTACATATTCCCATTTCTTCCCATTGAAGAAGCATGCTATGTCAAGAAAAATATCCTTTTCATTGCCTTCAAGACTATCATAGCTTACTCTAAGAACACTTTGAATGTCTTTAGGAGGATTCTTCTCATATTTGTCCAAAGCAGACTTCCACTCTTCTAAATTTTTATTAATCAAATTCGACCCTATAACCTTTAAGGCTAATGGGAGACCCTGGGCATAATGTATTGCTTGATTGGATAGGTCTTCATAGTTTGCTTTGGGCCTTGTCATTTTGAAGGCGTTCCAACAGAAGAGCAGTAGAGATTCAGGGTCACTTAGCAATTTCATCTCGTAAATCTTTTCGATTTCATGAGCTGTTAGAAGATATTTATCCCTTGTTGTTATAACAATTCGAGTCCCCTGACTAAACCAATCACATTCTCCTGCCAATGCCTTTAATTGTTCTGTCTTATCAACATCGTCAAGAACAATAA
>NC_029787.2:9542438-9552159 GCF_000816755.2 Arachis ipaensis
TCTCTTTGTCTCTTTGATCATAGTGATTCCTTTCTCAACACTGCGGACCTTGATTTTCTCCTCCCCAAGCAATTCTGAGAGGAGCATTTTCTGTAGAAGTACTAGGCCCTCTTCTTGATCTGAAATTTTTCTAATATTGAAAAGAAAACAAGCACATTCAAACTGGTCGCAGATGGAGTTATACAAGGCTTTGGCAAGCGTCGTCTTTCCACTCCCACCAATTCCAACAATCCCCAACATGGTATTGTTATTATAGAACTTTGTTTTGGGTGATTCGCTACTGGATAATCTCCTGTGCCAAGAATATAGATGTGACTTCACTTCTACAACTCGAGTTTGCAATCCAACCATATGATCCTCAATAAGTAATTGTCTTGGAGGTATATGAGTCAATGCCTTGCCTACAATTTCTTGAATAAACTTGAATTCATACCTGTAGATGTTCAAACAGTTTTCGAATATTGAGATTGGTCATTGAATGATCATGCAACATTTTAATGATAATCTTTATAAGTCAATTCTAATAAAGGATTTATTTAGTTGACATTAAAATAATTAATAAGTCAATCTTCACTTATATGACCATGTACATACTACTACACAAGACATGGATTCAAATCAATATAGAAGTACCAATTAATGAAAATTAAGGATATCAATTTGTAATAGTTAATAATGGTATAGTTATATTAATAGTGAAGCATACCACACATCCTCACAATTATAAGAGAATTAAAAATGTGATTTAGACACAAACAATAGGGAGGAGAAGGTATTTATTACTTACCCTTGTTTCAAATGAAAGCCTTTCCTGTTGGATGTTTCAGCTAAAGCTTCCTTCCATTCTTTCACCTTCTGAGAATGACAACCAAACCTGATTTCATGAGCATCCATGGCTTCCTTGTAAGTGTTCCTCCGATGCCGTACATCTGAGGGCTCTACTTTGTAGAAGACCGGAAACACAAGTTGGTTCCTTTCCCTGTGACACCGAAGGATCTGGACGAGTTCATCAAGGCACCATGTTGAAGCTGCATAGTTTGTTGAGAAAACAATAATGGAGATCTTTGAGGCTTCAATGGAATGAAGGAGTTGAGGTCGAATTGTTTCTCCTGTTCTGAGATTCTCATCATCGATGAAGGTGTTGATTCCGTTGCGGCAGAGAGCATCATAGAGATGACCTGTGAATCCATGACGCGTGTCTTCACCCCTGAAACTCAGAAATACATCGTAGTTAGTAGCAATGGTCTCAGAAGTTGAAGCTGGATTTGCCATCCCTGTAAATGCATTTACAAGCAGAACGTTGAATGAGAGTAATTGACTTCACTAATTCTAATTTAACAACAGTTCATGAAGCACAAGTATAAACGTTGATCTTTATTAGTTTTGAGTAAATAGTGAAATTAGTTTTAAAAAATTATTCATTTTTTAAATTACTCTTTAAATTTTTTTTAATTAAATTTATTTTTTAAATATTTTAATTTAGTTATTTTAGTAGACAAAACAATTCTGTCACTCTTAATCAAAATTTATTGATGTGATATGTTAAATAATATTATAAGGTAGTTAATGATAAATTTATGAAATTAAATCAAATTAATCCTAAATTAAAAATTTCAATGGTTTAAGTTTTCTCCTCAATTAAATTTTAATTAGATCTAATTTCATAAATTTATTATGCTAATAGTCAATTAAAATTCCTATGTGTGTGTTGTAGTATCACTTAACGTGTCACATTAATAAATTTTGGTGTTGTCAATAAAAAAATGATAAAATGACTAACGCGATTAATTTAAAATCTTTGAATAACGAATTCGATTACAATAAATCTTTTGAGATTTAATTTGAAGAACGAATAATTTTTCAAGGACAAATTTGACCATTTACCGATATTAGTTTAGTATTGCTAGGCAACAGAATAAAATTTATTACTTTTAACCAAAGTTATCAGAATGGGATTGAAGATGCAATTTTTTTTTTCAATATAGTAGGTTATATTTTATTAATTATTGAAAAATAAAATACAAAGATATTTAAAAGCAGAACATAATAAAAGGTGAAAATTTTTTAAAATAATACACAAAAAAAATTTATCCAAATATCCAATGATGTGTGGTCAAAAAACTGAAAAGAATCTTAAAAAAAAAGAATAATAAGACAAATTGAATGAAACAAGAGAATGTCTTAGATTGGGTGGAGAAAGAATAATATGGTCCCTAAAAGACCATGCAAAAATATTCTAAATGAATGACTTAGATTGTATTTAAAATAAACTTGTTATAAATCAATTTCTCTATTTTTTATTAATTTGTTTTGTTACCTGATCCTTTAAAGTTTAGAAGATATTTTTTTCACTCAAAAAAATTCTACGAAACTAAGGCTTTGTTTGTAGGATTTTATGGTGGAGAAAGTATGAATTAGTTCTTTAAGGATAAAAAAGAATATGTTATTTTTGTGGTTATGATGATTTTTTTTATATTAATTTTTAATATTATGTAGATAATTTTTAAATTGATAAAATTATAATGAGTAAATTAGAAGATAGTCCAGTTATGCTAATAATAGTAAATATAAATTTAGTGAAAATAATAAGTGGTCCCTTGATATAATATAAGGGTAAAAAACAAAAATAAGTCATGGGGAGAAAAAAATTACCTGAATCAGCCAAAACAAAATCTGATTCACGAATCAACCAATGCACAAATATATGTAGTTCGAATCAAACCGTTTCGAACTTGGATTGAATGTAATTCGAATTGAGCTACTTCGAATTACATGCAAAGCTGAAACATACATAATTCGAATTGAGTCAATTCGAATTACTATAAAGCATAATTCGAATTGAGCTGGTTCGAATTACTCCTATGTAATTCGAATGATGTACATTGAATTAAAAATAACATATAAAAATATACTTGTATTTATTAAATTTTAATAATATATAAAAATTTAATGACTTTTTAAATATTCTTTTTATAGTAGGAGTACATTTTTATATACTTTGAATACTTTATATAAAAATGTACTTGTATTTATCATACAAAAATAAAGTATTGTGTCAATATAATAACATTATAACATTTTAAATCAATTTTTTTCTAGCATTTTAGATTAAAAGCAGCACATGAAAAAAATATTATTGGTATTTTAAAACTAACTTAATTAAAAAAGATAGAACCGAATTTTTTAGGATTTTATGTACATAATTAGACTAATTTTTTTTAATATTGATCAAAGATGTGTGTTACACTATGTTATTAGGTTTCAGGTAAGTTTTACTCTACTATATTTTTTTTTTATAAAACATTAATGATATTTTCTTTTAAATTAATTTATAAATTTTTTTAGATTTGTGTCTTCTGAAAAGTAATATATATATATAGTAGAGTAAAACTTATCTGAAACCAAATAATATAGTGTAACACATATCTTTGATCAATATTAAAAAAATTAGCCTAATTATGTACATAAAATCCTAAAAAAATATGGTTCTATCTTTTTTAATTAAGTTGGCTTTAAAATACCAATAATGCTTTTTCATGTACTGCTTTTAATCTAAAATTCTAGAAAAAAAATTGATTTAAAATGTTATAATGTTATTATATTGGCACAATACTTTATTTTTGTATGATAAATATAAGTACATTTTTATATAAAGTATTCAAAGTATATAAAAATGTACTCCTATTATAAAAAGAATATTTAAAAAGTTATTAAATTTTTATATGTTATTAAAATTTAATAAATACAAATACATTTTTATATGTTATTTTTAATTCAATGTACTAATAGGAGTTAAAATTAATTTATATTTAATAATTTTATACTAAAATTAATTTCCTATAATCTTATTTTATACTTCTTTTAGTATATATTTTTTATATTATATAGTATTTTTTTTAGTATCTAATTGTACAATATGTAATTCGAATCAATATTATTCGAATTACATAGGAGTAATTCAAACCAGCTCAATTCGAATTATGCTTAGTTCAGGTTTCATAGTAATTCGAATTGACTCAATTTGAATTATGTATGTTTCAGCTTTGCATGTAATTCGAAGTAGCTCAATTCGAATTACATTCAATCCAAGTTCGAAACGGTTTGATTCGAACTACATATATTTATGCATTGGTTGATTCGTGAATCAGATTTTGTTTTTGGCTGATTCACGTAATTTCTTTCTCCCCCATGGGTTATTTTTGTTTTTTACCCTAATATCAAGTTATTCACTCCACAAATGGGATTAAAACTTTAAATGAATGTATTCTTAATATATAAAAGTAGATTGATAAGTTTACTTACATTACTTTTAAGATATCTTTCTCCTCCTATTAATGCCATGTTAGCAACATCGCTTACTTGGCAAAATTTTAGAATCAATCACTCAATTTTTGTCAAATTAACTATTATTTTCAAATCAGCAAAAAAATAAAATATGTACAAAAAAATATATAAGTAATAGAAATATATTAACCAAATTTGTAACCTACAAAAATTCATATCCCTATATTTATTATATTTTACCGTTATAAATAACACAATAAATTTTAACCCCAATAATTAATTTATTAATTGTTATAAATAACTCATTAAAGGTAATAAATATCTATATTACAAATGTTATAATAATCTATTAATCATACTAAATTTATGTTACAAATGTTCAAATTTCATACTATTTGAACTACTTATATAGGTCTCTTATCACTATTTTTTCAAATAACATCAAATTTAGTACAAAAAAATTATTTTCGCACTACATAACATCAAACTTACTCAATGGAGCATCATTATTTGGACAATATCACCAAACAACCAGACAATTGGTTTATCAAAGTTCGCGTGGTTCGTTTATGGAGAACATTAACACCCACAAATGAAGAAGAGTCTCTGTAAAATCCCTACAATACCCTTATTCCTCTTTTTCCCAAACCAAACCCTAACTTCTTAAATTACCAACATTCTCCCCCCAAATCAGAGAAGAGAAATAAAGAGAGTGAATGAGAGAAAGAAGGAAGAGAAGAAAGGAAGGAAAAAAAAGAAAGAGGGCCAACAAGGCTGGAGCCACGGTCGTTGTTGACATCGAGAGAGAGCGAGAGAGGTTCAAATCAGAGAAGAGGTAATGGCAAGCACAAACCCGAAAGGGAGAGGGAGGGATGAAAAACGAACCAGAAAGAGAGACATTGAGAGAGAAGATGCGACGAGAAAAGGGAGGAGGCGCGGCGTCGTCGCTGCCGAAGAAATCGTCGTTGGAGGGAGACCTTGTCGTTGCAGCGGAAAGCGCAAAGAACGAAGAGAGGGTGAGAGAACTACAAGATAGAGGGAAGGAGGGTGGCAGTTGTGAGAGGAGGTGACGATGAAGGTTTCTGCCGTTGCCGTCGTTGGAGCTCACCGTTAGTGCACCTGTAGCTACTTCATCCCCTAACTTGCTCCACCATGGCTGACCCCTGGCCTCCCTGTTTTCGTCGGAGTTACTAATGCCACTGCCGGAGGAGAGGATCTAATGCCACCACTGTTTTGCTTCACCAGTGTAGCTCTTACTGTTGCTGGAAAACATGCTACAACTTCCAAACTTGCCGACAACATTGTCTTGCCACTGTTCTGGTCTAGCTTCTTCCCTTTATCTATTCCATTTTCACCTTATTTTTGCCATCATTTCGTTTCTCTGTCTTGCTCTTATTCTGATTCATTTTTGCCTCTATTCTGTTTTAGATTTTTAGAACTATATTTGTATTTGTCTTTTATTCGATTTGAATCTACTATATTTGGCTGGTGTTGTGGCCATTGTTGCTATCGTAAGAATTGAAGTTGCTGCACTGTCCCAGTTCAAGTTCTGCGCTCTTTCGTACCCTTTTAATTTGGCACCCGAGTTCCTCTTCGGTCCCTTAGTACCATGTTGTGATTAGGCTTTACATTTGGCTTTGTTATAATTATTTTGATATACAGTGCCTGAATTTATAATTATACTTACAAAGATTTTTATCAAAAGATTTAAAATTAATTTGAATGATCGATTTATTAGAACTAAATATTTATCCTTGTTAAACTCATTTTAATATGCACATGAGACTATATGTTTTTATGAGACTATATGTATGTTTGAAGAAGTTTTATATTATTTTAAAACATTTGATTTTACTTGAATATGTATTTTTGAAACATTGAAGTATTTGTTGGTATTCACTTATTTTGAAATTGTGAAATATATTTAAAATGCCTTAAGATTGAGAAAATATAATTTAATATGATTTGGATGAGAATGTATTATTTGATTTGATTTGATACCTCGTGTTTGAAAGACCGAAGAATTATTATATTTGAAATTATATGTATGAATTGGTTTGGGAGGCTCGTATTAGAAAACCGTAGTTAACGACGGTTATGACGTTAACCTAGATGCATATGACTCAGACCTCAGCTAGCAGAGGCGTTGCTAGCCTAACGTGTAAGCCACACGTTGGATCTGTTATTCCGTACGAACACATGAGAGGAAAGGGCTACCCTTAGAAGTGGAGCCGCCCAAGTGTGGACTATTTAATTTGATTTGTGTATGAGAACTCCTTATTAATTCACTCATTCATATAAATTATTATTTTTTAAATAAAATTATTTTTATAATAATGTTTATATGGTCTCATGTAAATTATAGATGTACTGTCTAGTCATTGGATTGCAAAACTTACTCCGTTTTTTTTTAAATATTTTTCAGTAATAAATATTTGATTATGTGAGTATTTCTATTCAAGAGTAATGATCTACAATGGGTATTTATTCCTTGTTGAGTTCTTAGGCGTCATCTGCTCCATATGTCACAGACAGAATCCATCCATATTTATTTATTTATTTTATTTTTGTTAAAAATATGTAATTATTCATTCAAAAGAGAATTGTAAATTTATAAAAAATATGTGTAACCTTCTTATTTATCTTATATTCGAATCAGTTAGGCTTGTTGGGGAACTATTTTCCTGAGCGCCAGTCATGGCTCATTTTGGGCTGTGACAGTCTCTTTGCTTAGAAATAATTATATTAGATGAAAAGGTACAAAACAAACATATATTTTAAATTGAATTTACAAAAAATACTTTAATTATTTTTGCTTTTTATACTTTTTATATTATTTTATAATACTTTATATATAATTGTATTTTAATATTGTTAAAATTATACTTCTTTCACTTAAAAAAAATAAATGTAATCAATTTTTTAACTAATTATTAACTATGATTTACTAACACTGCAAGGAATATCTCTTCATGTAATTGTGAAGAGAAATATGATGAACAAATTCAAACATTTGTTATAAGAAGAAAAAGTCTATCCTATAAAAAATTTAAAAATAAAAGATACAAATGATTTGTATAGACTAATTAAAGGTACAATAAAAACAAATTTAAAAATAGAAGATGCAAATGATTTGTATAGACTAATTTTTTAATTCAAAATATATTTCTTGAAATCGAAAATTTTGATTATTAGTCAGCATATGAAAAGTATTTGTTCGGCTTAATGAACTTGTTAAAGCATCACTTAGTCATGATATAATGCTACTAACAAATTGACAATTCTGAAGTATGTTCTGGCCAAGTTAGTTAAACCACCCAGAAAACACATAAATGCAAATGTAAGGATAAGTTGACGAGGTCTTTTCCAAAGAAGCATTCTAACTAGCAGCAATGATTATCCTAATATGTATATAGAACAGGAAAATGAAAAGAAAGACAATTTTTCTTCATTAGAAAATGCAAATTAATAATCTAATGAATAAAAAATTAAACAGGTCAAGCATAGAAAGAGGAAATCTGGTATGGCCTGGGCTTTGATTGCTCGTATTGGGACAGTTCTATCGCCCATGCCATCATTCTCCCTGCAAGGTCGGGTTTCTGGAGAACTTGTTGGATGGCTTGGTCGGGATGATTATGTGCCCTTAGAAGTATTGCTTTAGCCTTTTGGACGAGACTAGTAGCGCGTAGGCCAGCTTTTCCAACTTGATGTACCTTATCTCCGCCCCTTGGAGTATTTTGCTGATGAAGTATATTGGGCACTGGGTCTTGTCCTCTTCTCGGATCACCCGACCTTGTCAACTCATTATATCGCAACATGGCCATGTGCCTGTTTTCTATGGGGGAACCTTACTACCTTAGCATCCTCTATGCTTCCATGTCTGACTCCCCTTCCTCTCCTTCATCCTCAGTTTCATCCTCCTCATCTCTGTCTCGTTGCATTAAGCTGAAGCATTAGTCTTCTTCTCTTGGAGCCATAAGCCTCTTCAACTTTTCTACCACAGTTTGGAGGCTTTCTGAGAAGCTAGCAATAATGGAAAGTTCCTCAGCAGAAGATAATCTATTCAACTTCTTCATAGCATACTTGTTGTGTTTGCACTTAAGGAACTGCAGTGTCTCACATCCACTTTCCTAACACTAGAGGGAAGTTCTGGAATTTCTTGAAGATTTAGGCAGTAACTCAAATCCAAACTTGTCAAGTAGGACAATTCTTGAACGCATGCTGGAATAGACACGAAGTTGTTTGATGAAACATTTAAGACTTCCAAGATTGGAAAACTCAGCATAATTGCGTGAAGATCTTGGTCATATAAATTTGCATGGCTGAAATGCAGAGTTTCTAAACTTGAATGGCACTCCGCAAAATGATCCACAAGTTGAGGGCATCCTCCAACTTTTAATGTGACAAAATTTGGCAGCTTAAATAAGCTACTTGGAAGATAACCAAGTTTCTCGCAACTTGTCAAATCTAAATAGCAAAGTCCTACAAGATCAACAAAGGAATGTGGAAGCTCTTCAATAGCAGTAGCTTTCAAACAAATCTTTAATAGCTTATCCATCTTTCCCACTATGTCTGGGAAGAGTCCAAGTCTTGTACACCAGTTAAAGGAAAGGTATTCTAGTGAAGGCAGACAAATTCTTGAAAGAAACTTTCTTAATTTAGTACACTTTGAAGCTCTTAAATTTGTAAGGTTTGGGAGAAATCCAACTGATTCATCAAACCTAACCAAGTTTATGCATCCATTGAGTATCAAACTATCAATTTTCTTAAACCTTGGGCTTCAGATACATTAGGAAAATGAGTGATGGATTCACAATGGGAGAAATTCATGTAAGTCAAATGCTTAAAGTTCTGCAAACAAAAATCAATAAATTTAAAAAGGTAACAATATATTATATGAGTTCTATCAATCCAACCATTGGATTGAGACACTTCACCATATAGATTAATCATGTAACATTCTATAAAATTTGGAAGTGATTTAGTATGTTATAATACTACTTTACTTTGACATAACACAATTTGAAATATAAGTTAATTATCGTCTTTAGATTATATGTCTATTATTAGTGTCCTTTTGAATTTTCTATTTTGATAAATTAATGATAAAGGTAACATAAATATATAAAAAGTTGTCTACGGGTGTAAATTAACAAGAATTAAGCATAGTCTAAATGGATCCTTGTATATAAATTTCAAGTTTAAGAAGAAACAAGTATGCACAATCAAAGTGAATTTTTTTATAAGGGGATCAGACAATTAAGTGTGTGTTTAGATTAGAGTTTGCAAACGAGAGTTTGTATAAAATTAATTTTACAAACTTGTTCAAAATTACGTTTAGACACAAATTACTAAAAAAACATAAATTTATATCATTCAAAATTATATTATTTTAATACTCTTTGACTATAATTTTTTTTGAAAAGAATTTAAATTT
>NC_029787.2:9552364-9553357 GCF_000816755.2 Arachis ipaensis
TATTTGTTTGTAAAACATAGTCATAAAAAAAATTCAAATTCTCTGATGATTGTTTTGGTATCTTTTATTGTAAATAAGATTGAATGACAAAATTAGTAGAATATTAATTAATTTTTTAATTTATCAAGTGAACGCAAAAGTTACAGTTGTTGCTTCTGATAAACGGGAGTTTAAACACAGAATCGTGTTAGAGGAAAAAAATTAGTTAAACAAAAATTATAGCATTTAAGAAGATTGAACGTGCTTCTTGTAACTTCAACGTGTTTACCAAACACACCCTAATTGTATTTGAAACGGCTTTTCCAACGTGAGAGGACTATGGCGCAGACTTTTTTAAGTTCGACGGCATAGAATTTGAAGGGAAACCCTTCTAATCAAGCAACCTTAATTGCCATTACATTCTCGTGAATGTATCTCTATTGTAAAGAAGAAATACTGTCAGCTTTTAATATTGTCATTCTTAATTAGTTAATTATATTTAGATTGTGACTGTTTTAATAATTTACTGATTTGTCATTTTATATTTGGGAATTTTTTTTTGTTATTTAATTTTTGAATTTGTATTTTTATAAGATTATAAGATTTTGGTTGATGATATTTTATATAATATTTTAAAGTTTATATCAATTCCACTACGTTACCAATAAGGATCCTCCTAATTTCTGCCCACCTTCATTGGGCTGGACCCCAAAACCCACTTGATTCAAAAAGCCATATCTCCAATTAACCAAAGTTAATCCTAATGTCACTAGTTTACTACTGTAACCCTAATTAATCCTTGGGATAAGTACGATTTTGGTCTCTCACATTGAGGGTCAGAATCGAAATCGTCCCTCGTGTATATTTTGATTTAAAATCATCCTTAATGTATTTTTTTGTATTAAAATCGTCTTTTTAAAAAAAAATTAATTTTATTCCTAAAATACCCCTACTTTAATAATAAAAAAAATTAAAAAATTTATTAAAAAAAAAAAGAAAAGAACACATTTTGGG